>NC_084550.2:4400000-4617500 GCF_033978685.3 Nerophis lumbriciformis
AACAAAGACTTAATTTAGAGTTCTTTGGACACTAGGGGAACATATTCTAAGTAACACATACTTAATTTAGAGTTTTTGGACACTAGGGGAACATATTCTAAGTAACAGAGACTTAATTTAGAGTTCTTTGGACACTAGGGGAACATATTCTAAGTAACAAAGACTTAATTTAGAGTTATTTGGACACTAGGGGAACATATTCTAAGTAACAAAGACTTAATTTAGAGTTATTTGGACACTAGGGGAACATATTCTAAGTATCAAAGACTTAATTTAGAGTTATTTGGACACTTGAGGAACACATTCTAAGTAACACATACTTAATTTAGAGTTTTCTGGACACTAGGGGAACATATTCTAAGTAACAAAGACTTAATTTAGAGTTTTTTGGACACTAGGGGAACATATTTTAAGTACCACATACTTAATTTAGAGTTTTTGGACACTAGGGGAACATATTCTAAGTAACAGAGACTTAATTTAGAGTTCTTTGGACACTAGGGGAACATATTCTAAGTAACAGAGACTTAATTTAGAGTTTTTTGGACACTAGGGGAACATATTCTAAGTAACAAAGACTTAATTTAGAGTTTTTTGGACACTAGGGGAACATATTTTAAGTAACACATACTTAATTTAGAGTTTTTGGACACTAGGGGAACATATTCTAAGTATCAAATACTTAATTTAGAGTTATTTGGACACTAGGGGAACATATTCTAAGTAACAAAGACTTAATTTAGAGTTATTTGGACACTAGGGGAACATATTCTAAGTAACAAAGACTTAATTTAGAGTTTTTTGGACACTAGGGGAACATATTTTAAGTAACACATACTTAATTTAGAGTTTTTGGACACTAGGGGAACATATTCTAAGTAACAGAGACTTAATTTAGAGTTCTTTGGACACTAGGGGAACATATTCTAAGTAACAAAGACTTAATTTAGAGTTATTTGGACACTAGGGGAACATATTCTAAGTATCAAAGACTTAATTTAGAGTTATTTGGTTAGGGTTAGGGCCAGGGTTAGAGGGTTAGGGTTATAATAAGGCCATGTCGAATAAGGCATTAATAAGTACTTAATAATGACTAGTTAAGGGCCAATATGTTACTAATTTGCATGTTAATAAGCAACTAATTAATGGTGAATATGTTCCCCATAGGGCAGCACGGTGGAAGAGGGGTTAGTGCATCTGCCTCACAATACGAAGGTCCTGACTAGTCTTGGGTTCAATCCCGGGCTCGGGATCTTTCTGTGTGGAGTTTGCATGTCCTCCCCGTGACTGCGTGGGTTCCCTCCGGGTACTCCGGCTTCCTCCCACCTCCAAAGACATGCACCTGGGGATAGGCCCCTCCCACCTCCAAAGACACGCACCTGGGGATAGGTTGATTGGCAACACTAAATGGGCCCTAGTGTGTGAATGTGAGTGTGAATGTTGTCTGTCTATCTGTGTTGGCCCTGCGATGAGGTGGCGACTTGTCCAGTGTGTACCCCGCCTTCCGCCCGATTGTAGCTGAGATAGGCTCCAGCGCCCCCTCCGCTTTCCCACCATATAAACAGCTAATGATGGAGGGCGAGTTCTTGGTTTCTTATGTGGGTTTATTGTTAGGCAGTTTCATTAACGTCCTCCCAGCGCGGTAACAACACACAACAACAGCAGTCAAGTTTTCATCTACCGTAAAGCAGTTGGTCTGCCGTAAACAGCAATGTTGTGACACTTTTAAACAGGACAATACTGCCATCTACTGTACATGCATATGTGACCCACCCATAATGTGTCACATTTTTGTGTTGATTTATTTATTTTATTTTGTGGTTTGAATTCGTTTTTGGAGCTGTCATTACACATTTATCAGTATTCACATTGGTCAGTAGGGGGCAGTAGGGCGTTTCTTCCCAATTGAATGCTATCACCTGCAGACCGGAAGTGTCTTGTCATTCTGATGAGCGCGACCAGTCTGTGAACAATTGAGACGTCCTGTGTGCTTTTTCCTCCTGTATAACAGGTTAGTTTTGGTGAATCAACTCACTGAATAATATCCATGTGATCTTTATAAGTTTAAGTACACATTCTGATGGTGGAGCCTAACTCTAAAGTGTTTGTGAGTTGTAGTTTGTATTTGTGAATGAATCCAGTGCACAGCTAAAAAATATTAAAATGATTTGAGTTATTTGGACACTAGGGGAACATATTCTAAGTAACACATACTTAATGTAGAGTTTTTGGACACCAGGGGAACATATTCTAAGTAACAAAGACTTAATTTAGAGTTATTTGGACACTAGGGGAACATATTATAAGTAACACATACTTAATTTAGAGTTTTTTGGACACTAGGGGAACATATTTTAAGTAACACATACTTAATTTAGAGTTATTTGGACACCAGGGGAACATATTCTAAGTAACAAAGACTTAATTTAGAGTTTTTTGGACACTAGGGGAACATATTTTAAGTAACACATACTTAATTTAGAGTTTTTGGACACTAGGGGAACATATTCTAAGTAACAAAGACTTAATTTAGAGTTATTTGGACACTAGTGGAACATATTCTAAGTAACAAAGACTTAATTTAGAGTTTTTTGGACACTAGGGGAACATATTATAAGTAACACATACTTAATTTAGAGTTATTTGGACACTAGGGGAACATATTCTAAGTAACAAAGACTTAATTTAGAGTTTTTTGGACACTAGGGGAACATATTCTAAGTATCAAATACTTAATTTAGAGTTATTTGGACACTAGGGGAACATATTCTAAGTAACAAAGACTTAATTTAGAGTTATTTGGACACTAGGGGAACATATTCTAAGTAACAAAGACTTAATTTAGAGTTTTTTGGACACTAGGGGAACAAATTCTAAGTAACAGAGACTTAATTTAGAGTTCTTTGGACACTAGGGGAACATATTCTAAGTAACAAAGACTTAATTTAGAGTTATTTGGACACCAGGGGAACATATTCTAAGTAACAAAGACTTAATTTAGAGTTTTTTGGACACTAGGGGAACATATTCTAAGTAACAGAGACTTAATTTAGAGTTTTTTGGACACTAGGGGAACATATTTTAAGTAACACATACTTAATTTAGAGTTTTTGGACACTAGGGGAACATATTCTAAGTAACAGAGACTTAATTTAGAGTTATTTGGACACTAGGGGAACATATTCTAAGTAACAAAGACTTCATTTAGAGTTATTTGGACACTAGGGGAACATATTCTAAGTAACAAAGACTTAATTTAGAGTTATTTGGACACTAGGGGAACATATTTTAAGTAACACATACTTAATTTAGAGTTTTTGGACACTAGGGGAACATATTCTAAGTAACAGAGACTTAATTTAGAGTTCTTTGGACACTAGGGGAACATATTCTAAGTAACAAAGACTTAATTTAGAGTTATTTGGACACTAGTGGAACATATTCTAAGTAACAAAGACTTAATTTAGAGTTTTTTGGACACTAGGGGAACATATTTTAAGTAACACATACTTAATTTAGAGTTTTTGGACACTAGGGGAACATATTCTAAGTAACAGAGACTTAATTTAGAGTTCTTTGGACACTAGGGGAACATATTCTAAGTAACAGAGACTTAATTTAGAGTTCTTTGGACACTAGGGGAACATATTTTAAGTACCACATACTTAATTTAGAGTTTTTGGACACTAGGGGAACATATTCTAAGTAACAAAGACTTAATTTAGAGTTCTTTGGACACTAGGGAAACATATTATAAGTAACACATACTTAATTTAGAGTTATTTGGACACTAGGGGAACAAATTCTAAGTAACAGAGACTTAATTTAGAGTTCTTTGGACGCTAGGGGAACATATTCTAAGTAACAAAGACTTAATTTAGAGTTATTTGGACACCAGGGGAACATATTCTAAGTAACAAAGACTTAATTTAGAGTTTTTTGGACACTAGGGGAACATATTTTAAGTAACACATACTTAATTTAGAGTTTTTGGACACTAGGGGAACATATTCTAAGTAACAAAGACTTAATTTAGAGTTATTTGGACACTAGGGGAACATATTCTAAGTAACAAAGACTTAATTTAGAGTTTTTTGGACACTAGGGGAACATATTTTAAGTAACACATACTTAATTTAGAGTTTTTGGACACTAGGGGAACATATTCTAAGTAACAAAGACTTAATTTAGAGTTTTTTGGACACTAGGGGAACATATTTTAAGTAACACATACTTAATTTAGAGTTTTTGGACACTAGGGGAACATATTCTAAGTAACAAAGACTTAATTTAGAGTTATTTGGACACTAGGGGAACATATTCTAAGTAACAAAGACTTAATTTAGAGTTTTTTGGACACTAGGGGAACATATTTTAAGTAACACATACTTAATTTAGAGTTTTTGGACACTAGGGGAACATATTCTAAGTAACAGAGACTTAATTTAGAGTTCTTTGGACACTAGGGGAACATATTCTAAGTAACAAAGACTTAATTTAGAGTTATTTGGACACCAGGGGAACATATTCTAAGTAACAAAGACTTAATTTAGAGTTTTTTGGACACCAGGGGAACATATTCTAAGTAACAAAGACTTAATTTAGAGTTTTTTGGACACTAGGGGAACATATTTTAAGTAACACATACTTAATTTAGAGTTTTTGGACACTAGGGGAACATATTCTAAGTAACAAAGACTTAATTTAGATTTTTTTGGACACTAGGGGAACATATTCTAAGTAACAAAGACTTAATTTAGAGTTATTTGGACACTAGGGGAACATATTATAAGTAACACATACTTAATTTAGAGTTTTTTGGACACTAGGGGAACATATTTTAAGTAACACATACTTAATTTAGAGTTTTTGGACACCAGGGGAACATATTTTAAGTAACACATACTTAATTTACAGTTTTTGGACACTAGGGGAACATATTCTAAGTAACAAAGACTTAATTTAGAGTTATTTGGACACCAGGGGAACATATTCTAAGTAACAAAGACTTAATTTAGAGTTTTTTGGACACCAGGGGAACACATTCTAAGTAACACATACTTAATTTAGAGTTTTTTGGACACTAGGGGAACATATTCTAAGTAACAAAGACTTAATTTAGAGTTATTTGGACACTAGGGGAACACATTCTAAGTAACACATACTTAATTTAGAGTTTTCTGGACACTAGGGGAACATATTCTAAGTAACAAAGACTTAATTTAGAGTTTTTTGGACACTAGGGGAACATATTCTAAGTAACAAAGACTTAATTTAGAGTTCTTTGGACACTAGGGGAACATATTCTAAGTAACAGAGACTTAATTTAGAGTTTTTTGGACACTAGGGGAACATATTTTAAGTAACACATACTTAATTTAGAGTTTTTGGACACTAGGGGAACATATTCTAAGTAACAAAGACTTAAAAAAGTTTGGACACCCCTGAGCTACGTGACCTCAGGTAGACGTTAGAAGGTGAAATTCCAGTGTCCTGATACGCGTCAAAGTCTGAGAATGCCAATCTAACGCCACATTTGCAACATCCGCCGACGTGGGACAGGAAGCGGCGGAGGCTTGTTGGGCGGGCCGTCGACGCACGCCAACGCCCGAGACCGTGCAAATCTGTCCAGACGTAAAATGAACACCTGGCACGCTTGGCGGCGCAGACAAAGGCGAGCCAGCGCATTGAAGAGGAAGCACCCGACGGGCTAATTCCTGCTTATTTCCAGCTGTCAGCTCTGATTGCCGCCGCCATTCGTCATCCGTCCGCTCGCCCTCAAACAGGAAGCTTGACAAAAAAAAAAGAGGGACGGCAGCACGGCGGGCATCACAATGATGGCTGTCATCATAAATGAAGGAATTGTGCCGCTTTTAGACGCGGCGCGCGCGATGAAGTGAACGCTTTGTCGTTCAAAGAGCCGCCATGTTGGCACCTGCCGGCGTGATGTTTATAGAATAGAAAGTACTTTATTGATCCCTGGGGGAAATTCAGCACCACAGTTCGCTCACAGTAGACAATAATAATAATAAATAATATAATATATTATATATAAATAATATAAATATATTCTACATATATTATGGACGCCATTTTGTCTTTTCATGTTATGATGAATCTGCTTCTGGACTGATTCAACATTCCACTTTTCCTCCCTCACCAAACTATGCACATTTTTTTCCCCTAGAAAGTAGACGGGAGCAGTCTTGTTTGTATGAAATTATACATTTTAATAATAATATTAGAAAATTTGTGCATTTTATTAGTATGTATTTTTATTATAAGGGCATGTTTAATAAAATATAGTTGATTAAATAAAAAAATATATTACATATATTTTTTTAAATATAAAAATTTGTTTTTGTTTTAATATTGTTTATTTTATATATTTTAGAATTTTTTCCTTTATATTTCTATTTATTTGACATTTTATAATGAAGTAACAAGTCTTAGCTTAGGACCATTTTTCCCCTTTGAAATATTTGCTATTTTGTAAATGTCATGTCTGTGTGATCATGTTTTTGTTTTGGTCATGTTCGTTTTGGGTTTTGGACTTTTTGTGCACTTTTGTTTTGTCACCATAGCAACCATTAGTTTTCACCTGTCACGTCACGCACCTGTTTCACATTTTGAGTCACGCACCTGCTTTCACTAATCATGTCCATAGTATTTAAGTTCATTCTTTTCAGTTTGTCGTTCTGACGACCTCCCCACATTTATTGTTCTGTACACTATTCATCCTCTAAGATCCTGCTTCATGTCCCTTGTCAAAGTAAGTTTTTGTTCCATGTTTATAGTCTTTTTGTTTTTCATAGTTTGTTCTCCGCCACTGTGCGTGCTTTTCATTTGTACTTTTTTGCTATAGTCTTTTGGTTTCATAGTTTATTCTCCGCCACTGTGCGCGCTTTTCGTTTGTACTTTTTTTTGATATATTAAATAAATCATGTACCTTCATTCCCGTCTCGCCCGAGCCAACTTTCCGTTGCATCCCGGAAAAGCTAACACCCAAGATCAAGTCATGACAGTAAAAATGTTTATATATGTATTTTAATAATTTTTTTCCTCCCAAATTAGACAGTAGCAGTGTTGTTTGTATTAAATTATAAGTTATAATAATAATATTAGCACATTTTGATTCAAAAATATGTTTTTGTTTTAATATTATTTATTTTATATATTTTAGAATTGTTCTTTATATTTCTATTTATTTTACATTTTATATTGAAGTAACAAGTCTTAGCTTAGGACCAGTTTTCCCCCTTTAAAATATTGAAATGTTATTTTATAAAAATGGTCACATATGTGTTTTAATACATGTTTTTCTCCCAAAGTAGACAGTAGCAGTCTTGTTGGTATTAAATTATAATTTATAATAATAATATTAGCACATTTTAATTAAAAAATATGTTTTTGTTTTAATATTGTTAATTTCATATATTTTTGAATTTTTTCTTTTTTTTCCTATTTATTTTAAATTTTATATTGAAGTAACAAGTCTTAGCTTAGGACCATTTTTCCCCTTTTAAAATATTGAAATGTTATTTTGTAAAAATGGTCACATATGTGTTTTAATACATGTTTTTTTCCCAAAGTAGACAGTAGCAGTCTTGTTGGTATTAAATTATAATTTATAATAATAATATTAGCACATTTTTGCATTTTATTAGAATGTAGTTTTATTGTAAGAGCAATATAGTTGATTAGCTAAATGCATATATTATATTATTTAAAATGTTTTTATATGAAAATATGTTTTTCTTTTAATATTATTTATTTTATATATTTCAGATTTTTTTCTTTATATTTCTATTTATTTTTGTTTTATATTGAAGTAACAAGTCTTAGCTTAGGACCATTTTTCCCTTTTGAAATATTTAATTGTTATTTTCTAAAATTTATATATATATGTATTTTAATATTTTTTTTCCTCCCAAAGTAGACAGGAGCAGTCTTGTTTGTATTAAATTATAATAATAATATTAGAAAATTTTTGAATTTTATTAGTATGTATTTTTATTTTAAGGGCATGTTTAATAAAATATAGTTAATTAAATAAATAAATATATTACATTATTTGATTTTTTTTATACAAAAATATGTTTTTGTTTTAATATTATTTATTTTATATATTTAATAATTTTTTCTTTATATTTCTATTTATTTTTAATTTTATATTGAAGAACAAGTCTTATCTTAGGACCCTTTTCCCCTTTGAAATATTTAATTGGTATTTTGTAAAAATGTTTATATATTTATATTAATAATTTTTTTTAACCCAAAGTAGACGGGAGCAGTCTTGTTTGTATTAAATTATAAATTATAATAATAATATTAGCACATTTGATCATTTTATTAGTATGTACTTTTATTTTAAGGGCATGTTTAACACAATATAGTTGACTAAATAAATAAATAAATATATTATTAAAAATATATGTGATTTAAAAATATGTTTTCGTTTTATTAAGATTTATTTTATATATTTTTTAAGTTTTTCTTTATATTTCTATTTATTTTTAATTTTAGTTTGAAGTTACAAGTCTTAGCTTAGGACCGTTTTCCCTTTTGAAATATTTAATTGTTATTCTGTAAAAATGTTTATATATGTATATTAATATTTTTTTTTTTAACCCAAAGTAGACGGGAGCAGTCTTGTTTGTATTAAATTATAAATAATAATAATAATGTTAGCACATTTTTGCATTTTATTAGTATGTATTTTTATTTTAAGGGCATGTTTAATAATATATAGTTGATTGAATGAATAAATATATTGTAAAAAAGAAAAAGAAAAAGTAATTTAAAAATATGTTTTTGTTTTAATATTATTATTATTTTTTTTCTTCTTAAAATTTGTATTTTTTTATAATTTCATATTGAAGTAACAAGTCTTAGCATAGGACAATTTTGCCCCTTTTAAATATTTACTTGTTATTTTGTAAAAAAAAATAAATTATATATGTATTTTAATACCTTTTTTCCTCCCAAAGTAGACAGGAGTAGTCTTATTTGTATGAAATGATAAATTATAATAATAATATTAGCACATTGTTGCATTTTATTAGTATGTATTTTTATTTTAAGGGCATGTTTAATAATATATAGTTGATTGAATAAATAAATATATTGTAAAAAAAAAAAAGAAAAAGTAATTTAAAAATATGTTTTTGTTTTAATAATATTATTTATTTTTTTTTTTCTTAAAATTTCTATTTTTTTTATAATTTCATATTGAAGTAACAAGTCTTAGCATAGGACCATTTTTCCCCTTTTAAATATTTACTTGTTATTTTGTAAAAAAAATGTTTTTATATATGTATTTTAATACCTTTTTTCCTCCCAAAGTAGACAGGAGTAGTCTTATTTGTATGAAATGATAAATTATAATAATAATATTAGCACATTTTTGCATTTTATTAGTATGTATTTTTATTTTAAGGGCATGTTTAATAATATATAGTTGATTGAATAAATAAATATATTGTAAAAAAAGAAAAAGAAAAAGTAATTTAAAAATATGTTTTTGTTTTAATAATATTATTTATTTATTTTTTTCTTAAAATTTCTATTTTTTTTATAATTTCATATTGAAGTAACAAGTCTTAGCATAGGACCATTTTTCCCCTTTTAAATATTTACTTGTTATTTTGTAAAAAAAATTTTTTTATATATGTATTTTAATACCTTTTTTCCTCCCAAAGTAGACAGGAGCAGTCTTATTTGTATGAAATGATAAATTATAATAATAATATTAGCACATTTTTGCATTTTTTTAGTATGTATTTTTATTTTAAGGGCATGTTTAATAATATATAGTTGATTGAATAAATAAATATATTGTAAAAAAAAAAAAAGAAAAAGTAATTTAAAAATATGTTTTTGTTTTAATAATATTATTTATTTATTTTTTTCTTAAAATTTCTATTTTTTATTTATAATTTTATATTGAAGTAACAAGTCTTAGCATAGGACCATTCTTCCCCTTTTAAATACTTACTTGTTTTTTTGTAAAAAAAATGTTTATATGTGTATTTTAATACCTTTTTTTCTCCCAAAGTAGACAGGAGCAGTCTTGTTTGTATGAAATTATAAATTATAATAATAATATTAGCACATTTTTGCATTTTATTAGTATGTATTTTTATTTTAAGGGCGTGTTTAATAATATATAGTTGATTGAATAAATAAATGTATGAAATATATATATTTTTTAATTATATAAAAATATGTTTTTGTTTTAATATTATTTATTTTATATATTTTTTTCTTTAAATTTCTATTTATTTATAACTTTATATTGAAGTAACAAGTCTTAGCATAGGACCATTTTCCCCCTTTGAAATGATTAATTATTCGTAAAAAATGTTTTATATATGTATTTCAATACATTAAAACTGTCATAATAAGAAAAGTTCACAAATCTCACATACAATAGCTTGAACAACACAAAGGGATGGAGTGAGGTTACCCATGCTGGAAAAGTTAGCACATCAGGCTAATTAAAAAAGCATTATTAACTTGTATCTTGACAAACTATAAAACATATCATGGAGAACAAAATGCCTCCTTCAGAGCCTCACCTTGTATCTTTGCTTCCTGCAGAAGCTGATGCAGTTCTGGATGGTGAGCTTGTTGGACGTCTCGGTGGCGCCGGAGAGGGCGGGGGGGTCGCCGCTGTCTCGGAAGCAGCCCAGGTTACCCGGCACTGCAGAGGAAAAAAAAAACGAAAAGAGAGCACAAAATATTAGTTTGGTATTTGGTGTACAATTGCATCAATCCAGAGGGTTTTGCTCACTACTTACTACAGAGAGTTAGTGGAAATGAGTGTGACGATAACCATAGAACCAGAAAAACGCCTGGTCATTTGGGCGGCCAATGAGAAAGAACAAAACAATGCTTACTAATTCCAACAATGCCTGGGAATGGACACTAGATGTCAGTATTCACGATCAATCACTTCACTTTCCTTTTATTATACAGTGCTTGGTACAGTATATACAGGTAAAAGCCAGTAAATTAGAATATTTTGAAAAACTTGATTTATTTCAGTAATTGCATTCAAAAGGTGTAACTTGTACATTATATTTATTCATTGCACACAGACTGATGCATTCAAATGTTTATTTCATTTAATTTTGATGATTCAAAGTGGCAACAAATGAAAATCCAAAATTCCGTGTGTCACAAAATTAGAATATTACTTAAGGCTAATACAAAAAAGGGATTTTTAGAAATGTTGGCCAACTGAAAAGTATGAAAATGAAAAATATGAGCATGTACAATACTCAATACTTGGTTGGAGCTCCTTTTGCCTCAATTACTGCGTTAATGCGGCGTGGCATGGAGTCGATGAGTTTCTGGCACTGCTCAGGTGTTATGAGAGCCCAGGTTGCTCTGATAGTGGCCTTCAACTCTTCTGCGTTTTTGGGTCTGGCATTCTGCATCTTCCTTTTCACAATACCCCACAGATTTTCTATGGGGCTAAGGTCAGGGGAGTTGGCGGGCCAATTTAGAACAGAAATACCATGGTCCGTAAACCAGGCACGGGTAGATTTTGCGCTGTGTGCAGGCGCCAAGTCCTGTTGGAACTTGAAATCTCCATCTCCATAGAGCAGGTCAGCAGCAGGAAGCATGAAGTGCTCTAAAACTTGCTGGTAGACGGCTGCGTTGACCCTGGATCTCAGGAAACAGAGTGGACCGACACCAGCAGATGACATGGCACCCCAAACCATCACCCAACCATGCAAATTTTGCATTTCCTTTGGAAATCGAGGTCCCAGAGTCTGGAGGAAGACAGGAGAGGCACAGGATCCACGTTGCCTGAAGTCTAGTGTAAAGTTTCCACCATCAGTGATGGTTTGGGGTGCCATGTCATCTGCTGGTGTCGGTCCACTCTGTTTCCTGAGATCCAGGGTCAACGCAGCCGTCTACCAGCAAGTTTTAGAGCACTTCATGCTTCCTGCTGCTGACCTGCTCTATGGAGATGGAGATTTCAAGTTCCAACAGGACTTGGCGCCTGCACACAGCGCAAAATCTACCCGTGCCTGGTTTACGGACCATGGTATTTCTGTTCTAAATTGGCCCGCCAACTTCCCTGACCTTAGCCCCATAGAAAATCTGTGGGGTATTGTGAAAAGGAAGATGCAGAATGCCAGACCCAAAAACGCAGAAGAGTTGAAGGCCACTATCAGAGCAACCTGGGCTCTCATAACACCTGAGCAGTGCCAGAAACTCATCGACTCCATGCCACGCCGCATTAACGCAGTAATTGAGGCAAAAGGAGCTCCAACCAAGTATTGAGTATTGTACATGCTCATATTTTTCATTTTCATACTTTTCAGTTGGCCAACATTTCTAAAAATCCCTTTTTTGTATTAGCCTTAAGTAATATTCTAATTTTGTGACACACGGAATTTTGGATTTTCATTTGTTGCCACTTCAAATCATCAAAATTAAATGAAATAAACATTTGAATGCATCAGTCTGCGTGCAATGAATAAATATAATGTACAAGTTACACCTTTTGAATGCAATTACTGAAATAAATCAAGTTTTTCAAAATATTCAAATTTACTGGCTTTTACCTGTACAAAAAAAATGGACCGCGTACGACAAAATGAGCTGTGTTTTAATCTGTATGTGAAGAGAGTCGCCTCCTAAGCAGTAACCGTCACACCGGCAAAAGTAAACAGTGTACAGTGGTTACCTTAGTTCTACTAATGTATGGAAGTTAAACATGTTAACATATAAACTTTGTCTGTACACTTCATTAGAGATGGGTACCTACTAGGGATGTCCGATAATGGCTTTTTGCCGATATCCAATATTGTCCAACTCTTTAATTACCGATACAGATATCAACCGATACCGATGTATACAGTCGTGGAATTAACACATTATTATGCCTAATTTGGACAACCAGGTATGGTGAAGATAAGGTACTTTTTTTAAAATTAATAAAATAAAATAAGATAAATAAATTAAAAACATTTTCTTGAATAAAAAAGAAAGTAAAACAATATAAAAACAGTTACATAGAAACTAGTAATGAATGAAAATGAGTCAAATGAAGTGTTAAAGGTTAGTACTATTAGTGGACCAGCAGCACGCACAATCATGTGTGCTTACTAGAGATGCGCGGATAGGCAATTATTTCATCTGCAACCGCATCACAAAAGTCGTCAACCATCCGCCATCCACCCGAACTAACATTTAATCAAAACCGCACCCGCCCGCCATCCGCCCGTTGTTATATATCTAATATAGACGATGCAAGGCATTAGTGAGGTTATAAAGCTTTTGCCTGTTAAAGAAAGGAGACTGATCCAATGCAGCACAGACATTCAATGCGTGCCACGCTGTCACGGCCCAGACGCACACCAGTGCGCAATCATCTGGGAGCCGCGCTGAGCGCACCTCCAAGCGCGCTCGCGCCACTCAAACTGCTGCAGGCAGCTGCGTTCTATCTTGTTTTAACATCCTGTGGCACTCTTCTGGGATCACAGCGGACGAAACTGCTCATGCTCAGGGTGTTTGTGGAGGTTCGGGGTTTTGCACAAATGTGATGCACCATGTTAGATGTCCCGGTTTTGTGACTGTCGTAGACATAAACAGCGTCGCAGCTCTTGCAAATCACGTAGCCAGCATTACTATCATCCTGATTTACAACATCATAAAAACGAGTCCACGCTGAACTTTTCTGGCCTTTTTTTCCCCTGGTCTTTAGTATTCCCTTTTTTAGTTTGTCGCGTACCACGTTTGCTGCCGGCGTTGCCATCTCTTTTTTTTTTCTTCTTCTGTTGTGGCATATGCTGCAGGTGCCTGCTCGTTTTTCGTATGTGGGTAACAACATTTAACTATGTATATATATTTCCCAATTGGTTTAACTGCCACCCGCCTGAATCTATTTAAAATCTAATTTTTATTTATTTCAACCGCCCGACCCGACCCGCGGATAAAATCTAATTTTTTTTTATTTCAACCGCCCGACCCGCGGATCATCCGCGGACTCCGCGGTTGTGTCCGCAAACCGCGCATCTCTAGTGCTTACGGACTGTATCCCTTGCAGACTGTATTGATATATATTGATATATAATGTAGGAACCACAATATTAATAACAGAAAGAAACAACCCTTATGTGTGAATGAGTGTAAATGGGGGAGGGAGGTTTTTTGGGTTGGTGCACTAATTGTAAGTGTATCTTGTGTTTTTTATGTTGATTTAATAAAAATTAAACAAATTAAATACAATTAAAAAAATACCCGATACCGATAATAAAAAAAACGATACCGATAATTTCCGATATTACATTTTAAAGCATTTATCGGCCGATAATATCGGCCTGCCGACATCTCTAGTACCTACCATTCAAACTATTCCCCGTACCTGGGTATAGATACCGGAACTTAACGGTAACCGTTTTCAGTACTTTTGTGTGTAATAAATGTTAATTTGTTCAATAATAAAATCAGATTTTTCCATTTAACAGTGCGCTGCTAATCATAGCTGTGTTGTCAAGTTGCTACATCTTGTTTTCTTGCACTTCTGAGTATCATTTGCTAGTATGCATCTCAGTTTGCCCTCGATGTGTTGCAGTACACTGCAAAAATTAAATCTAAGTAAGATGAAATATGTCAAATAAGGGTGATATTTGCTTATTTTCTGTCTGATAAGATCATTCTTCTCACTAAGCAGACTTTATGTTAAAGTGTTTTACTAGTTTTAAGTCATACTTGCCAACCTTGAGACCTCCGATTTCGGGAGGTGGGGGTGGGCGTGGTCGGGGTGGGACGGGGGCGTGGCTAAAAGGGGAGGAGTATATTTACAGCTAGAATTCACCAAGTCAAGTATTTCATAGATTATATATATATATATATATATATATATATATATATATATATATATAAGAAATACTTGACGTTCAGTGAATTCTAGCTATATATATATATATATATATATATATATATATATATATATATATATATATATATATATATGTATTTTATTATATATATATGTATTTTACTATATATATATATATATATATATATATATATATATACATATATATATATATATATATATATATATATATACATACATATATATATATATATATATATATATATATATATATATATATATATATATATATATATATATATACATACATATACACACATAACACTCATCTACTCATTGTTGAGTTAAGGGTTGAATTGTCCATCCTTGTTCTATTCTCTGTCACTATTTTTCGAACCATGCTGAACTCTGATGATGCATTGCTGTGTGGCACGCACAAAAGTGCTTTCATCAAATGCACTAGATGGCAGTATTGTCCTGTTTAAGAGTGTCACAACATTGCTGTTTACGGCAGACGAACTGCTTTACGGTATACAAAAACGTGACTGCTGTTGTTGTGTGTTGTTGCCGCGCTGGGAGGACGTTAATGAAACTGCCTAACAATAAACCCACATAAGAAACCAAGAACTCGCCCTCCATCATTCTACAGTTATAACGTTATTGGGCAGGTATGCTGTTTATATTGTGGGTTAGCGGACTCAGGTCCTCATGGACCTGAGTCCGCCTGAATTTCGGGAGAAAATTTGTCCCGGGAGGTTTTCGGGAGAGGCGCTGAATTTCGGGAGTCTCCCGGAAAATCCGGGAGGGTTGGCAAGTATGTTTTAAGTGTTTTACTCCTAAATGATCTCAGTAAGATATTACAGCTTGTTGCTGAGATGTGATGACCTATATTGAGTAAAACATGCTTGAAACTAGAATATCAAGTGTTGCAAAGCTGTGTCATCAACACTCACAAGTATAAAACTACTTTTTTAAAGTAATATTTTCTTATTTCAAGCATGAAATAAAAAAATCATGACTTTGACACAATTGTGTCTCATAATTAAAACAGATGACAGCCAAATGTTTTATTTTAAATGAAACAATAGAAAATAGGTACTCATATAGTAGTACAGTTGGCACAGTACAGTAAACTGACAGTTAATATTTAAACATTTGACATTTCTAACAATTTTGAACAGAAATAGTTCATGCACATTCAGATAAATTCTTCAAAATTACAATTAAAACATTTTTTGACCGGGGGCCGGGCTGTATATATGCGCACTAATTGACTGAAAGAGCACGCACTTGGCGCGATGATGTCATGTTATCCATGGAAAAATGCATTTTTAGACAATATGATTTCCCTGAGCGGCTAGGAGACCCCGAGAGTAACAAGCGCTTGCCTTGTTGCCTTTCCATTAAGAACAATAAATTAGTTTTTAAGTATAAATTTGCTGGTTTCAAGAAATGTAATATCATTATGTCAAGATAATGGCACTAGCATTTACTTCATTTAAGAATATTTTTCAACATATTGAGCAAAAAGGTCTCATATTTTTTTTTTCTACAAGAAAAGTGCACTTGTTATTAGTGAGAATATACTTATTTTAAGGTATTTTTGGGGTCATTGAGGTTAGATCATTTTACTTGTTTTGGAAAGTCTTGACAAGCCAAATTTTCTTGTTCTATTGGCAGATAATTTTGGCTTAGTTCAAATAAAATACACCTAATTTTTGTATTTTTTCCCCCTTGTTTTTGAACACTGACTTTTTGCAGTGTAGTCAGGGAGTAGTCTTTGCCGTTACGTTGAATGTGTTTTGTGGAGTCCTACAAAGTGGTTGTACTGTAAGTGTTGTACTTTTTACACACCACCTGTTTGAGAGTAACGTGCATCTTAGCGGGAGTTTTGAATTTGGAGGTGATAAAATTGCCATGTAAAATTGCTAATGCTAGTCAATATCGTGTACCGTATTTTCCGCACTATAAGGCGCACCTAAAAACCACAAATTTTCTCAAAAGCTGACAGTGCGCCTTATAACCCGGTGCGCTTTATATATGGATTAATATTAAGATTCATTTTCATAAAGTTTCGGTCTCGCAACTTCGGTAAACAGCCGCCATCTTTTTTCCCGGTAGAACAGGAAGCGCTTCTTCTTCTACGCAAGCAACCGCCAAGGTAAGCACCCGCCCCCATAGAACAGGAAGCGCTTCTTCTTCTACTGTAAGCAACCACCCGCCCGCGTAGAAGAAGAAAAAGCGCGCGGATATTACCGTACGTTTCATTTCCTTTGTGTGTTTACATCTGTAAAGACCACAAAATGGCTCCTACTAAGCGACAGGGATCCGGTTCATGAAAAGACGCAATCTCTCCATCCGCACACGGATTACTATTTCACAGCAACTGATATTCCTGTGAACCGCACTGTGGCTACAACGGGAGCACGTACGGTGAATATTCGCACCACAGGGAATGAGAAGTCATCCTTCACTGTGGTTCTAGCTTGCCATGCTAATGGCCAGAAACTTCCACCCATGGTGATATTCAAAAGGAAGACCTTGCCAAAAGAGACCTTTCCAGCCGGCGTCATCATAAAAAGCTAACTCGAAGGGATGGATGAAGAAAAGATGAGCGAGTGGTTAAGGTAAGTTTAAGTTTACGCGAAGAGGCCGGGTGGCTTTTTTCACGCTGCTCCGTCCATGTTGATATACGACTCCATGCGCGCCCACATCACGCTGGTTTTTAATATATTATTAAAGTTTGACTGACCTATCTGACTGTTTTTTTGACATTCCTTTAGCGCAGTTAGATGCGGCTTACAACACGGGGCGGCTTATAGGTGGCCAAAGTTTTGAAATATGCCGTTCATTGAAGGCGCGGCTTATAACCCAGGGCGCCTTATGGTGCGGAAAATACGGTATATGGCATATCCAATCGAGCCGGGGCATTTTGAAAAGTGGAACCTTACTTTGGAGTGCTTTCTAACAGGCTTGCTTTGTCGGGCATAGAAAATTGCAATATTACCTAAAAGCACTTGTTTGCTCGCCAAGTGCTTGAGCCGATGCCGAATCTGCAACCGGACGTGACACCACGTGATGGAAATATGGCACAGTTTGATTTGGAGTAAATCGATAACAGCATTCGGTCGATGCCTACAAAAGTACTGAATTTGGTACCCATTTCTACGCAGGTTTTAGGATAGTGACAGTTTGACCCTGGAACAGATCATTCCTATTCCCTATTTGAAGAACTTAGAGAGAGGTCAAAGCAGTGTCCTCTTAAAAAGCAGACCAAAGTAGAAGCCCGATATTAAACATGTTTTTACAAGTTCAACCTCTCAAATGTTGTCTCTTCAAATGTTCCAGCCTGGAACAGCTGACAGCAGTTTGAAAATATGTTTTTGGGCTTTTGGAATATTTGTCCCATCACTGCGGAGACAACGAACTGAAGTGACCCCTCTCGCCACAATAAAAGCTGTTCCACATGTGGAAGAGGCGGCGTACTTTTGTTTTGTTTTTACAAGAACAAGACTGTGAACTTTTTCAGCAAATCTTTTGTGTGTGTGTGTGTGTGTGTGTGTGTGTGTGTGTGTGTGTGTGTGTGTGTGTGTGTGTGTGTGTGTGTGTGTGTGTGTGTGTGTGTGTGTGTGCGTGCGCGTGTAATACAAAGTCGCGCTTCTTATGTTTGACAGTTGATTCATCTCTAATTTACACCTTCATTCATCACACTTCCTTAAAGGCCATAAATCATTTCAAATATGATTTTTTTCTGCCACCTTGAGCTGGCGTACAGAAACAAAAGAATGGATTGGGGCAACTTTGAGATGTGTCACGTTCATTAAACACGTCAACAACAATCCTAATTCATGATGTCGTGTGAAAGAAAACCACAACCCAAAAAAAAAAAAAAAAAAAAAAAAACAGGCTTCACTACACATCTTAAATATTTTTATTGTTGGTTTCTTTTGTATAAATTTTTCCCAGAAGAATCATTATTTTTTTTATTAATGATTATTACTAATATTAATACATATTATATATTGAATAAACAATAATAATAATAATAATACAAATGTATTATTATTATTATTGTTACAATGCAATAAATCCCTCTATTTGAAGATGTATAGTCTAGTAGATTTCCATAAAGCCGGAAGTATCATTATTTTTGATTAATGATTATTACTAATATTAATACATATTTTATATAGAATAAACAATAATAATAATAGTACTTAATATGTATTATTATTATTAGTTACAATGCAATATATCCCTTTATTTTAAGATGTTTTGTCTAGTAGATTTGCATAAAGCCAGAATTATCATTATTTTTATTAATGATTATTACTAATATTAATACATATTTTATATCGAATAAACAATATTAATAATAATAATACATATGTATTATTATTATTATTGTTACAATGCAATAAATCCCTCTATTTTAAGATGTATAGTCTAGTAGATTTGCATAAAGCCGGAAGTATCATTATTTTTTATTAATGATTATTACTAATATTAATACATATTTTATATCGTATAAACAACAATAATAATAATACTATGTATTATTATTATTAGTTACAATGCAATAAATCCCTTTATTTTAAGATAAATGGTCTAGTAGATTTGCATAAAGCCAGAATTATCATTATTTCTTATTAATCATTATTACTAATATTAATACGTATTTTATATCGAATAAACAATAATAATAATAATATATATGTATTATTATTATTATTGTTACAATGCAATAAATCCCTCTATTTTAAGATGTATAGTCTAGTAGATTTCCATAAAGCCAGAATTATCATTATTTCTTATTAATCATTATTACTAATATTAATACATATTTTATATCGAATAAACAATAATAATAATAATACATATGTATTATTATTATTATTGTTACAGTGCAATAAGTCCCTCTATTTTAAGATGCATAGTCTAGTAGATTTGCATAAAGCCAGAAGTATCATTATTTTTTATTAATGATTATTACTAATATGAATACATATTTTATATCGTATAAACAACAATAATAATAATACTATGTATTATTATTATTAGTTACAATGCAATAAATCCCTTTATTTTAAGATAAATGGTCTAGTAGATTTGCATAAAGCCAGAATTATCATTATTTCTTATTAATCATTATTACTAATATTAATACATATTTTATATCGAATAAACAATAATAATAATAATACATATGTATTATTTTTATTATTGTTACAGTGCAATAAGTCCCTCTATTTTAAGATGTATAGTCTAGTAGATTTGCATAAAGCCAGAATTATCATTATTTTTTATTAAT
The DNA here is from genome assembly GCF_033978685.3 of Nerophis lumbriciformis. Taxonomy (NCBI): domain Eukaryota; kingdom Metazoa; phylum Chordata; class Actinopteri; order Syngnathiformes; family Syngnathidae; genus Nerophis; species Nerophis lumbriciformis. The sequence goes on from NC_084550.2 coordinate 4,420,175, forward strand.
GATTATTATTAATATTAATACATATTTTATATCGAATAAACAATAATAATAATAATAATACTTATGTATTATTATTATTATTGTTACAATGCAATAAATCCCTCTATTTTAAGATGTATAGTCTAGTAGATTTGCATAAAGCCAGAAGTATCATTATTATCATTATTTTTTATTAATGATTATTACTAATATGAATACATATTTTATATCGTATAAACAACAATAATAATAATACTATGTATTATTATCATTAGTTACAATGCAATAAATCCCTTTATTTTAAGATAAATGGTCTAGTAGATTTGCATAAAGCCAGAAGTATCATTATTTCTTATTAATTATTATTACTAATATTAATACATATTTTATATCGAATAAACAATAATAATAATAATAAATATGTATTATAATTATTATTGTTACAGTGCAATAAGTCCCTCTATTTTAAGATGTATAGTCTAGTAGATTTGCATAAAGCCAGAATTATCATTATTTTTTATTAATGATTATTATTAATATTAATACATATTTTATATCGAATAAACAATAATAATAATAATAATACTTATGCATTATTATTATTATTGTTACAATGCAATAAATCCCTCTATTTTAAGATGTATAGTCTAGTAGATTTGCATAAAGCCAGAATTATCATTATTTTTTATTAATGATTATTACTAATATGAATACATATTTTATATCGTATAAACAACAATAATAATAATACTATGTATTATTATCATTAGTTACAATGCAATAAATCCCTTTATTTTAAGATAAATGGTCTAGTAGATTTGCATAAAGCCAGAAGTATCATTATTTCTTATTAATCATTATTACTAATATTAATACATATTTTATATCGAATAAACAATAATAATAATAATAAATATGTATTATAATTATTATTGTTACAGTGCAATAAGTCCCTCTATTTTAAGATGTATAGTCTAGTAGATTTGCATAAAGCCAGAAGTATCATTATTTTTTATTAATGATTATTACTAATATTAATACATATTTTATATCGAATAAACAATAATAATAATAATAATACTATGTATTATTATTATTAGTTACAATGCAATATATCCCTTTATTTTAAGATGTTTTGTCTAGTAGATTTGCATAAAGCCAGAATTATCATTATTTTTTATTAATGATTATTACTAATATGAATACATATTTTATATCGTATAAACAACAATAATAATAATACTATGTATTATTATTATTAGTTACAATGCAATAAATCCCTTTATTTTAAGATAAATGGTCTAGTAGATTTGCATAAAGCCAGAATTATCATTATTTCTTATTAATCATTATTACTAATATTAATACATATTTTATATCGAATAAACAATAATAATAATAATACTATGTATTATTATTATTAGTTACAATGCAACAAATCCCTTTATTTTAAGATAAATGGTCTAGTAGATTTGCATAAAGCCAGAATTATCATTATTTCTTATTAATCATTATTACTAATATTAATACATATTTTATATCGAATAAACAATAATAATAATACACATATATTATTATTATTATTGTTACAATGCAATAAATCCTTCTATTTTAAGATGGATAGTCTAGTAGATTTGCATAAAGCCAGAAGTATCATTATTTTTTATTAATGATTATTATTAATATTAATACATATTTTATATCGAATAAACAATAATAATACTACTTATGTATTATTATTATTATTGTTACAATGCAATAAATCCCTTTATTTTAAGATAAATAGTCTAGTAGATTTGCATAAAGCCAGAATTATCATTATTTTTTATTAATGATTATTATTATTATTAATACATATTTTATATCGAATATACAATAATAATAATAATACTAATGTATTATTATTATTAGTTATAATGCAATAAATCCCTCTATTTTAAGATGTATAGTCTAGTAGATTTACATAAAGCCAGAAGTATCATTATTTTTATTAATTATTATTATTAATATTAATACATATTTTATATTGAATAAACAATAATAATAATAATAAATATGTATTATAATTATGATTGTTACAATGCAATAAATCCTTCTATTTTAGGTTTGTATAGTCTAGTAGATTTGCATGAAGCCAGAAGTATCATTATTTTTTATTAATGATTATTACTACTATTATTTGATACTATTTGACTCCAATATCCACATGTTTGATACATATAATCAAACTTTAACCACTGAGAAGGTTTGGGGGCCACTTTCATACCATTTGTTAAACATGCTTAAACTAAAATCCAAACAAAGCGGGCTAAGATACGCAAAGCTTGCCATAAAGTATTTATTAATACCGTAGAAAAAGAAGAAGAAAAGTCATTAGATGCGTGCGGCGGAGGGTTACGTAGGCGGAGGAATACGTAGTCGCACGTCACTACACCGAGGAAGGACAACGGCACTTTTGTTCCTTTTAGTTCACTATTCATCCCCTTCGCCATGTCTGCCAGGGGACACACTCTTCTGACGGCAGTGCGTCAAAGAAAAGGAAAGTGACAAATGAAGAAACAATAAGTATAACGTTAGCATGTAACTAACTTAACCAATCTAGTGTTGCAAAATGTCCTCTTGTCCCACTCCTAGTGCTGCGTTGTTGCACAGTGCATCCGGAAAGTATTCACAACGCTTCACCTTTTCAACATTTTTGCGCTTAAAATTCTACAGACAATACACCATAATGACAATGTGAAAATTTTAAAACTAAATCTGGACTATTCCGGACAAGGCTTGCAGGTAGGAACATTTTTAATGATCTTCACTCAAAAAAGGTACAAAAACGGAAAACAAGGCTGATCGCACTTGGGGTTAAAGTAAATACTTAGCATAGACTATGGACATAGAGAACTTATAAAACTGTGGCATGAAATAAACACGACTTACATAGTCCGGGCATGAGACAAACAAAACTTACAGGGACACGGCATGAAGCAAACAACTAGCATAAACTATGGCATAGCAAGAAACAAACATGAAACTGTGGCATGAAACAACTAACTAACATAACTATGGTTTTTGCAGCTTACTGCAAGGTTTGTTCTCCCGGGATGCAAACGGACTATTCCGGACAAGGCTTGTAGGTAGGAACATTTTTAATAATCTTCACTCAAAAAAGGTACAAAAACGGAAAACAAGGCTGATCGCACTTGGGGTTAAAGTAAATACTTAGCATAGACTATGGACATAGAGAACTTATAAAACTGTGGCATGAAATAAACACGACTTACGTAGTCCGGGCATGAGACAAACAAAACTTACAGGGACACGGCATGAAGCGAACAACTAGCATAAACTATGGCATAGCAAGAAACAAACATGAAACTGTGGCATGAAACAACAAACTAACATAACTATGGCATGAAATAACTAACTAACATAACTATGGCATGAAACAACTAACTAACATAACTATGGTTTTTGCAGCTTACTGCAAGGTTTGTTCTCCCGGGATGCAAACGGACTATTCCAGACAAGGCTTGCAGGTAGGAACATTTTTAATAATCTTCACTCAAAAAAGGTACAAAAACGGAAAACAAGGCTGATCGCACTTGGGGTTAAAGTAAATACTTAGCATAGACTATGGACATAGAGAACTTATAAAACTGTGGCATGAAATAAACACGACTTACGTAGTCCGGGCATGAGACAAACAAAACTTACAGGGACACGGCATGAAGCGAACAACTAGCATAAACTATGGCATAGCAAGAAACAAACATGAAACTGTGGCATGAAACAACTAACTAACATAACTATGGCATGAAACAACTAACTAACATAACTATGGCATGAAACAACTAACTAACATAACTATGGTTTTTGCAGCTTACTGCAAGGTTTGTTCTCCCGGGATGCAAACGGACTATTCCGGACAAGGCTTGCAGGTAGGAACATTTTTAATAATCTTCACTCAAAAAAGGTACAAAAACGGAAAACAAGGCTGATCGCACTTGGGGTTAAAGTAAATACTTAGCATAGACTATGGACATAGAGAACTTATAAAACTGTGGCATGAAATAAACACGACTTACGTAGTCCGGGCATGAGACAAACAAAACTTACAGGGACACGGCATGAAGCGAACAACTAGCATAAACTATGGCATAGCAAGAAACAAACATGAAACTGTGGCATGACAACAACTAACTAACATAACTATGGCATGAAACAACTAACTAACATAACTATGGCATGAAACAACTAACTAACATAACTATGGTTTTTGCAGCTTACTGCAAGGTTTGTTCTCCCGGGATGCAAACGGACTATTCCGGACAAGGCTTGCAGGTAGGAACATTTTTAATAATCTTCACTTAAAAAAGGTACAAAAACGGAAAACAAGGCTGATCGCACTTGGGGTTAAAGTAAATACTTAGCATAGACTATGGACATAGAGAACTTATAAAACTGTGGCATGAAATAAACACGACTTACGTAGTCCGGGCATGAGACAAACAAAACTTACAGGGACACGGCATGAAGCGAACAACTAGCATAAACTATGGCATAGCAAGAAACAAACATGAAACTGTGGCATGAAACAACTAACTAACATAACTATGGCATGAAACAACTAACTAACATAACTATGGCATGAAACAACTAACTAACATAACTATGGTTTTTGCAGCTTACTGCAAGGTTTGTTCTCCCGGGATGCAAACGGACTATTCCGGACAAGGCTTGCAGGTAGGAACATTTTTAATAATCTTCACTCAAAAAAGGTACAAAAACGGAAAACAAGGCTGATCGCACTTGGGGTTAAAGTAAATACTTAGCATAGACTATGGACATAGAGAACTTATAAAACTGTGGCATGAAATAAACACGACTTACGTAGTCCGGGCATGAGACAAACAAAACTTACAGGGACACGGCATGAAGCGAACAACTAGCATAAACTATGGCATAGCAAGAAACAAACATGAAACTGTGGCATGAAACAACTAACTAACATAACTATGGCATGAAACAACTAACTAACATAACTATGGCATGAAACAACTAACTAACATAACTATGGCATGAAACAACTAACTAACATAACTATGGCATGAAACAACTAACTAACATAACTATGGTTTTTGCAGCTTACTGCAAGGTTTGTTCTCCCGGGATGCAAACGGACTATTCCGGACAAGGCTTGCAGGTAGGAACATTTTTAATAATCTTCACTCAAAAAAGGTACAAAAACGGAAAACAAGGCTGATCGCACTTGGGGTTAAAGTAAATACTTAGCATAGACTATGGACATAGAGAACTTATAAAACTGTGGCATGAAATAAACACGACTTACGTAGTCCGGGCATGAGACAAACAAAACTTACAGGGACACGGCATGAAGCGAACAACTAGCATAAACTATGGCATAGCAAGAAACAAACATGAAACTGTGGCATGAAACAACTAACTAACATAACTATGGCATGAAACAACTAACTAACATAACTATGGCATGAAACAACTAACTAACATAACTATGGTTTTTGCAGCTTACTGCAAGGTTTGTTCTCCCGGGATGCAAACGGACTATTCCAGACAAGGCTTGCAGGTAGGAACATTTTTAATAATCTTCACTCAAAAAAGGTACAAAAACGGAAAACAAGGCTGATCGCACTTGGGGTTAAAGTAAATACTTAGCATAGACTATGGACATAGAGAACTTATAAAACTGTGGCATGAAATAAACACGACTTACGTAGTCCGGGCATGAGACAAACAAAACTTACAGGGACACGGCATGAAGCGAACAACTAGCATAAACTATGGCATAGCAAGAAACAAACATGAAACTGTGGCATGAAACAACTAACTAACATAACTATGGCATGAAACAACAAACTAACATAACTATGGCATGAAACAACTAACTAACATAACTATGGCATGGAGCAACTAACTAACATAACTATGGCATGAAACAACTAACTAACATAACTATGGCATGAAACAACTAACTAACATAACTATGGCATGGAGCAACTAACTAACATAACTATGGCATGAAACAACTAACTAACATAACTATGGCATGAAATAACTAACAAACATAACTATGGCATGAAACAACTAACTAACATAACTATGGCATGAAACAACTAACTAACATAACTATGGCATGAAACAACTAACTAACATAACTATGGCATGAAACAACTAAATAACATAACTATGGCATGAAACAACTAACTAACATAACTATGGCATGGAGCAACTTATGACGCCAGACTGAGCGTGGGGAGCAAGGCGACTAAATAGTTCTCTGATTAGTGGTTGACCGCGGCTGAGCGTGGGACCACTAACCAGAGGCAGGTGAAAATAATAAGTAGCTATGGCAACCAAACCAAACTCAGGTGTAAAACAGGAACTAAAAGAGTCCAAAACTAACAGAACATAACAAAAACATGAACCGGACCACGGATCATGACACCTGAAAGACTCTCAGACTGCTCCAAAATCTTTATGTACCTTTCAGGATTAATGGTGCCTTCACAGATGTGTAAGTTACCCATGCCTTGGGCACTGATACACCCCCATACCATCACACATGCTGGCTTTTACACTGTGACCCTAGAACAGTCCGGATGGTTCTTTTCCTCTTTGGTCCGGAGGACACGACGTCCACAGTTTCCAAAAACAATTTGGAATGTGGACTCGTCAGACCACAGAACACTTTTACACTTTGCATCAGTCCATCTTAGATGAGCTCGGGCCCAGTGAAGCCGGCGGCATTTCTGGGTGTTGTTGATAAATGGCTTACGCTTTGCATAGTAGAGTTTTAACTTGCACTTACAGATGTAGCGACCAACTGTAGTTACTGACGGTGGGTTTCTGAAGTGTTCCTGAGCCCATGTGGTGATATCCTTTACACACTGATGTCGCTTTTTGATGCAGTTTTACCGCCGGGTCAAACTCGTCACGTCGCGAGTGACACTTCACCTTTCAAGGCATCATTTTCCAAAATGGAGGAGGCTAATTTCAATCATTTAAAATCGCATAAAGGGAAGAAGATAAAGAGCTATTCAGTAGCATTTAAGGTCCAAGCTATTGAATATGCTAAAAAGAACAGTGCAAATGTTTTATTAATATAGCTGCGTGTGTCAAATATGAGTCATTAAATGACTCCCGCCTCATGGTGGTAGAGGGCGCTAGTGATCCCAGGAATCATTCTTGCGACTACTCGGCTGCAGAAGAAGTGACAACAACAGTTTTCTAAACTGGACTTTCAATCGAAGCAGGAGGTAATAATTAAAGGGGAACATTATCACAATTTCAGAATGGTTAAAACCATTAAAAATCAGTTCCCAGTGGCTTATTATATTTTTCGAAGTTTTTTTCAAAATTTTACCCATCACGCAATATCCCTACAAAAAGCTTCAAAGTGCCTGATTTTAACCATCGTTTCTCAACACCCGTCCATTTTCCTGTGACGTCACATAGTGAAGCCAACACAAACAAACATGGCGGAAAGAACAGCAAGCTATAGCGACATTAGCTCGGATTCAGACTCGGATTTCAGCGGCTTAAGCGATTCAACAGATTACGCATGTATTGAAACGGATGGTTGTAGTGTGGAGGCAGGTAGCGAAAACGAAATTGAAGAAGAAACTGAAGCTATTGAGCCATATCGGTTTGAACCGTATGCAAGCGAAACCGACAAGACAGCCAGCGACACGGGAGAAAGCGAGGACGAATTCGGCGATCGCCTTCTAACCAACGATTGGTATGTGTTTGTTTGGCATTAAAGGAAACTAACAACTATGAACTAGGTTTACAGCATATGAAATACATTTGGCAACAACATGCACTTTGAGAGTGCAGACAGCCCAATTTTCATCAATTAATATATTCTGTAGACATACCCTCATCCGCGCTCTTTTCCTGAAAGCTGATCTGTCCAGTTTTGGAGTTGATGTCAGCAGGCCAGGGAAGCTAGGGTCGATAGAGGGTTTAGCTCGCTCGTCTGCGGGAACAAACTGCCGCCATTGCTTGCCGTGCTACCGAGGTCCTTCGTCCCTGAATTGCTCACACACTCCGGCAGATTCAATGGGGGTCTGGCGGCAGATTTCTTTGACTTTATCGTTGGAAATGCATCTGCTTTGAGTGTCGCAGGATATCCACACATTCTTGCCATCTCTGTCGTAGCATAGCTTTCGTCGGTAAAGTGTGCGGAACAAACGTCCAATTTCTTGCCACTTTGGCATCTTTGGGCCACTGGTGCAACTTGAATCCGTCCCCGTTGGTGTTGTTACACCCTCCGACAACACACCGACGAGGCATGATGTCTCCAAGGTACGGAAAACAGTCGAAAAAAAACGGAAAATAACAGAGCTGATTTGACTCGGTGTTTGAGAAAATGGCGGATTGCTTCCCGATGTGACGTCACGTTTAATTCGCCAAAATTCACCCATTTAGAGTTCGGAAATCGGTTAAAAAAAAAAAAAGGTCTTTTTTCTGCAACATCAAGGTATATATTGACGCTTACCGTATTTTCCGCACCATAAGCCGCCCCGTGTTATAAGCCGCGCCTTCAATGAACGGCATATTTCAAAACTTTGTCCACCTATAAGCCGCCCCGTGTTATAAGCCGCATCTAACTGCGCTAAAGGAATGTCAAAAAAACAGTCAGATAGGTCAGTCAAACTTTAATAATATATTAAAAACCAGCGTTCTAACAACTCTGTTCACTCCCAAAATGTACGGTAATGTGCAAATGTGCAATCACAAACATAGTAAAATTCAAAATAGTGCAGAGCAATAACATCAATAACTTAATGTTGCTCGAACGTTAATGTCACAACACACAAAATAAACATAACACTCACTTTCTGAAGTTATTCTTCATTCATAAATCCCTCGAATTCTTCTCCTACGGTGTCCGAATTAAAAAGTTGGGCGAATTACGGGATCCAAAATGGCCGGCTCCGTCTCGTCGAAGTCATCAGAGTCAGTGTCGCTGTTGTTTTTCCAGCAGTTCCGTGAATCCTGCCTTCCGGAAAGCTCGGACCACAGTTGAGACCGAAATATCCGCCCAGGCATTTACGATCCACTGGCAGATGTTGGCGTATGTCGTCCGGCGCTGTCTCCCTGTCTTAGTGAAGGTGTGTTCGCCTTCGGTCATCCATTGTTCCCACGCCGTTCGCAGTCATGCTTTAAATGCCTTGTTGACACCAATATCGAGCGGTTGGAGTTCTTTGATTAATCCACCCGGAATGACGGCGAGTGTTGTATTTGTGTGCTTCACTTGTTTTTTGACACCATCTGTGATGTGGGCGCGCATGGAGTCGTATATCAACATGGACGGAGCTGCGTGAAAAAAGCCACCCGGCCTCTTCGCGTAAAATTCCCTTAACCACTCGCTCATCTTTTCTTCATCCATCCATCCCTTCGAGTTAGCTTTTATGATGACGCCGGCTGGAAAGTTCTCTTTTGGCAAGGTCTTCCTTTTGAATATCACCATGGGTGGAAGTTTCTGGCCATTAGCATGGCAAGCTAGAACCACAGTGTGTCGCTTAGTAGGAGCCATTTTGTGGTCTTTACAGATGTAAACACACAAAGGAAATGAAACGTAATACCCGCGCGCTTCTTCTTCTATGGGGGCGGGTGGTTGCTTACAGTAGAAGAAGAAGCACTTCCTCTTCTACGGGGAAAAAAGATGGCGGCTGTTTACTGTAGTTGCGAGACCTAAACTTTATGAAAATGAATCTTAATATTAATCCATATATAAAGCGCACCGGGTTATAAGCCGCACTGTCAGCTTTTGAGTAAATTTGTGGTTTTTAGGTGCGGCTAATAGTGCGGAAAATACGGTACATAGGTCTGGTGATAATGTTCCCCTTTAAAGGAAGATCTCCATCGAGACTTTTAAAACTGAAGAAAGATAAGGAAGACTTCTATAAACAAAGTTATCGATGCTTTTGTTCAGAAGGAGCGGCGTATGGACTTCATTTATAAGTAAAGGTAAGACCATAATTGTCATGACTTGATCTTGGGTGTTTGCTTTTCCGGGATGCAACGGAAAGTTGGCTCGGGCGAGACGGGAATGAAGGTACATGATTTATTAATATATCAAAAAAAAGTACAAACGAAAAGCGCGCACAGTGGCGGAGAATAAACTATGAAACCAAAAGACTATAGCAAAAAAGTACAAACGAAAAAACACGCACAATGGCGGAGAACAAACTATGAAACCAAAAAAGACTATAAACATGGAACAAAAACTTACTTGGCTTGGACAAAAATAGTTGCTTGAGGAATGGACATGGAAAGAATGGACAGAGCATAAATGTGGTGAGGTCGTCAGAAAGACAAACTGAAAAACACTGAACTTAAATACTACAGACATGATTAACGAAAACGGGTGCGTGACTCAAGACGTGAAACAGGTGCGTGACGTGACAGGTGAAAACTAATGGGTTGCTGTGGTGACAATCAAGAGTGCACAATGAGTCCAAACGTGGAACAGGTGAAACTAATGGGGTAATCATGGAAACAAGACAAGGGAGTGAAAAGACAGAAACTAAAGAGTCCTATAACTAAACAAAACATGATTACACAGACATGACAATAATAACGTTTTTTTTTTTATTAAATGTGCTTTTCATGATGGTATCCTTACATCACACTCAATTTTATAAGCGCAGGCCTAAATTTACCGCATGCCTTTGGTAAGGTTTTAAATAAATTACCGCCCCGGAGCTAATTCAAGGAAATACGGTATATGTTTTTTTTCCTTCTTTATTATGCATTTTCGGCCGGTGCGACTTATACTCCGAAAAATATGGTATCCTCTTTTTATTTATGACTTACACAACGTGACAACTTCACTGGTTTTGGGTTCTGTAAATTAAAGAAGAATCGATAATTGATCTTTAATCGAATTGTGAGGTGGCCAAAGATTCCCACCTCTAATGTATAGTGATATCGTCGTGACCAGTGTTGGGACTAACGCGTTACAAAGTAACGCGTTACTGTAACGCCGTTAGTTTCGGCGGTAACTAGTAATCTAACGCGTTATTTTTTATATTCAGTAACTCAGTTACCGTTACTACATGATGCGTTACTGCGTTATTTTACATTACTTTTTATGTAGTATAAAGTGTGTTTTATCGGAGCGCTGCTGTGTCATCGTTCTGATTCTTCTTGCGTCACAAGCCGGAGAAGAGAGAGAGACATGCGCTCTGTGTGTGAGTGTGTGGAGGGAGGAGAGGGGGGAGGGGGGCGTGTCTGATCATGGCGGAGCCAGAAGTCGAGTTTGCTAACATGGAGATATTTTCACTACTTTTCTTTTGTCGAGCACAAAGAAAAGAACATTTTAGTTAAATGTAAATTGTGCTTTGGATCAAAGATGCCATCTACTGCCCAAAACAGCAATTCAAATCTGCTGAAACAAGCTACATAAGCAACATGCTTCGACGAAGCTAGTAAAGAGAGATAGAGACTCTGATGCCACTTCAGCACTGAAGGTACACACACTCTGTCAATCAATGTTCCCTCTAATTGTTCATGTGTGTGAGCAAACGCAAAAACTCCCTGAGCATTCAGTGGAGCCCATGTGAGCAACATCAGAACTGTGGCTACACCAGCAGCACACCTGTCCCAAACCTGACTAAATAACAAGTTCCATCTCCATCCATCCATCCATTTTCTACCGCTTGTCCCTTTCGGGGTCGCTGGAGCCTATCTCAGCTGCATTCTGGCGGAAGGCTGGGTACACCCTGGAAAAGTCCCCACCCATCACAGGGCCAACACAGATAGACAGACAACATTCTCTTATTATAATCAAATGACAGCAGTCATTTCCATTTTTAACATAAGTGTTTAGGCCCACTTACAATGACAATAACAACAAATATTGTTTTTCATGAACTGTGTACTTGTATTGTTTGTCTGGGTGGAGGTCCTGCTTTGGAAATAGTTTGTACCCCTTTCAGACATTGCATTTAGTTCCCATTAAAACATTCACATGTTGCACAATGAGATGTAAGCAGGGGATCATGTGTACATTCCTGCAACTTCCTGTTTGTAAAAAATATATTTTTATTAGTATGTATTTAATATATTAACAGCATTTAATGATTAATATTTATAAATTAAGATTCCTAATAAATGATACTAGAATAGGCACACATTTGATTGGTAAATCATAGAGTAACGACCTGGAATTACACTTTTTGTGTGGTGTTGGAGTTGTCCGACTTTTTGTGTGGCTGTAAACGCATCACTCTAAATGTATAGACTATAAAGTTCACAAACATAAAGAGGGATCCTAGTGGGCCAGGCCAATCTTTCCTTATCTCTAAACTAAAACTGGGGAAATGTGTCGAGTGTTCTGGGCTTCAGACATGATTTTGTGTCAGAATTTCTTGAGGAAAAAATGCCTGGTTAGGCTTTGTGTATGTAGTGTGTGCCTTTCTTGCTTTACAGCTATGCTGTTATTATGCTGTTTGTTACTTATGTATGTTATGTTGCAGCTATTTAAAATAGTTTTGTCAATTTGTTCTGGCCAGAAACAAATTGGCCTTTGTAACATATCTTTGTCTTTGTGTGTTGTATGTAGAGCACATTGCTTAGCAGAGTTCAGTGATGCAAATGCATGTCAAGTTGATCAACACATTGTATTATTCTCCAGTGCAATAACAGTACTGACATGAAGGCTAAAAGGGCATTAATTGGAGCTTTAAAAAAAAAGAAGAAAAAAAGAAGTAACTAATAGTTACTTTTCACAGTAACGCATTACTTTTTGGTGTAAGTAACTGAGTTAGTAACTGAGTTACTTTTGAAATGAAGTAACTAGTAACTATAACTAGTTACTGTTTTTCAGTAACTAACCCAACACTGGTCGTGACATCTTTTTACTGTAAATGAAAGTAAAATTAGTCTTGAAACTTTGTATTAATTGATCCTTCAATTGTAAATAAAAATGGTCTTTGATTGTTGGGAGTCATTTTAACCACGACGCAGCCTTGGAAACACTCCCGGCAGTCCATTAATTGATGAGCACACACACACACACACATACACACACACATACACACTGCCACTGTGTGTGTGTGTGTGTGTTTTTGTCCTAGGATGTGAGGCTTACTGAAGACAGAAAAAAAAAGACATTTCTTCATGCTTCTTGTTGCCTTGCAGGGAGACGAACATAGAGAAGTCTCCACAGAGGACGGCGACTTCGGAACATTTGAGCGTTTTTGAAGCGCTTCTCCTTTCTCAGCTGCGCCGATCGTAAATTACTCAAACCCTGCAGACTGTGAACAATGAGGACGTTATTATGTGCACAGAAAGGGACGAGTGTTCTGATCCGTCCCTGACACTTTGACAGGGGGAAGTCGGGAATATGATGTGTGTGTGTGTGTGTGTGTGTTCTTGTATTTCTACCCTTCTTGAGACATCAACAAGGAAAAGTACCTTCCATATGAGGAGGTGTGAACAAGTGATGACATAAATCTTGGTCCCAATAACATTGCATCTAATAGAGAATGTCTCATTTGCACCCCCTGCTGGTGACATCTATCAAAAATGAGGGTGGTCCCAAAAAAGAGGGATTTTTCTAATTGGCTGTGTGTCGCTTTTAAAAGTGCTCCCCCTCTGGTCAACATATGAAATAACAAGTGGGTGTAAAATTTTGAAGTGCTCCCCCTCTGGTCAACATATGAAATAATAAGTGTGTGTAAGACATTGAAATGGGCCCCCTTTGGCCTAAATTAATTAAAAAAAAAAATATATATATACATGTATATAGGCATACTGTAATAAGTTGAAGTAAATAATGAAGATTAAAAACCAATTACAAGCAAAAAATTAATTTAAAAAACTAACACAATATGCCAACTTTTTCCTTATAAAATTGGGAAGAGTTTCTCATATTCTTTCTGTTTCTGTAATATTGCAATATTTTCTTGTAAATTTTTTTTCCTTTTTTATGTAAAATGATTACTTTTTAATGCAAAATGGTGACATTTGTCGTATAAACTACTGACTTTTATCACAATATTGCCAATTTTTTTGTCCATCCATCCATCTTCTTCCGCTTATCCGAGGTCGGGTCGCGGGGGCAGCAGCCTAAGCAGGGAAGCCCAGACTTCCCTCTCCCCAGCCACTTCGTCCAGCTCCTCCCGGGGGATCCCGAGGTGTTCCCAGGCCAGCCGGGAGACATAGTCTTCCCAACGTGTGCTGGGTCTTCCCCGTGGCCTCCTACCGGTCGGACGTGCCCTAAACACCTCCCTAGGGAGGCGTTCGGGTGGCATCCTGACCAGATGCCCGAACCACCTCATCTGGCTCCTCTCCATGTGGAGGAGCAGCGGCTTTACTTTGAGTTCCCCCCGGATGACAGAGCTTCTCACCCTATCTCTAAGGGAGAGCCCCGCCACCCGGTGGAGGAAACTCATTTGGGCCGCTTGTACCCGTGATCTTGTCCTTTTTTAATAATCTTCACTCAAAAAGGTAGAAAAACGGAAAACAAGGCTGATCGCACTTGGGGTTAAAGTAAATACTTAGCATAGACTATGGACATAGAGAACTTATAAAACTGTGGCATGAAATAAACACGACTTACGTAGTCCGGGCATGAGACAAACAAAACTTACAGGCACACGGCATGAAGCGAACAACTAGCATAAACTATGGCATAGCAAGAAACAACCATGAAACTGTGGCATGAAACAACTAACTAACATAACTATGGCATGAAACAACTAACTAACATAACTATGGCATGAAACAACTAACTAATATAACTATGGCATGGAGCAACTAACTAACATAACTATGGCATGAAAGAACTAACTAACATAACTATGGCATGAAACAACTAACAAACATAACTATGGCATGAAACAACTAACTAACATAACTATGGCCCAAAGCTCATGACCATAGGTGAGGATGGGAACGTAGATCGACCGGTAAATTGAGAGCTTTGCCTTCCGGCTCAGCTCCTTCTTCACCACAACGGATCGATACAGCGTCCGCATTACTGAAGACGCCGCACCGATCCGCCTGTCGATCTCACCATCCACTCTTCCCTCACTCGTGAACAAGACTCCGAGGTACTTGAACTCCTCCACTTGGGGCAAGATCTCCTCCCCAACCCGGAGATGACACTCCACCCTTTTCCGTTTTTTTTTTGTTGTTCTTGTAAAATGTTTCTTGAGTAAAATCATGACAAAAGCAAAGCAAAATTCCGATTATTACTATAGTATTGCCAACATTTTTAAGTTTTTGTCATGATCCGTGGCCCGGATCATGTTTTGGTATTTTCGGTTAGTTTTGGATTCCCTCAGTTCCTGTTTTGTGCACCCTTGAGTTTGTTTTAGCTACCATGGTTGCTTATTGTTTTCACCTGCCTCTGATTGGTGTTCGGGACGCTCACCTGTTCCCCGAGAACTAATCAGAGGCATTATTTAAGCCCGCCTTTGCCGGTCAGTCGGCCTGGCTTCTTTGTTTGCTACATGCACCTGTTATGTGAGTATTCCTTGTCTTTTTGCCTATGCTAAGTGTTAGCGTCTGCTTCGAGTGCGATCGGCACAGTTTTCCTCTGGCTTGTTTTCAGTTTTTGGTACTTGTTTGAGTTCTACAAATAAATCATGTTCCTACCTGCACGTCCTGTCCGGAGTGGTCCGTTTGCATCCCGGGGGAACGAACCTCGCAGAAAGCTGCGACCCCCCCCGCACGTAACAGTTTTCTTACAAAATTGTGACTTTTGTCGAGTAAACATTACGACTCTATTCCTAAAATTGTCAAAATGTTAAGCTTTTCTTGTAAAACTGTGACTGCTATTGAGTAAAATTCCAACTTTTATCATAATATCGCACAAATGTTCAGTTTTTCTTGTAAACTTTTGACTTGCGTTGAGTAAAATGACGACTTTTATTAGAATACTGCCAAAATTCGAAGTTTTTCTTGTGAAATTGTGACCTTTTTTATATTTGCATAGTATGTATGTATTATTAATGTTGTAAGTACAAATCTTTATATATCTAGAAAGGGTGGTCCTAAAGAGGTAGGCATTTTTCGGGGGTCTCAAGAAGGTCAAGAATACAAGAATGTGTGTGTGTGTGTGTGTGTGTGTGTTCTTGTATTTCTACCCTTCTTGAGACACCAACAAGGAAAAGTACCTTCCATATGAGGAGGTGTGAACAAGTGATGACATAAATCTTGGTCCCAATAGGGAAAAACATTGCATCTAATAGAGAATGTCTCATTTGCACCCCTGGTGGTGACATCTATCAAAAATTAAGGTGGTCCCAAAAAGGAGGGATTTTTCAAATTGACTGTGTGTCCCTCCCTCTGGTCAACATATGAAATAACAAGTGTGTGTAAGAAATTGAAATGGGCCAATTGTTTTGTTGTTCTTGTAAAACAGTGACATTTTTAGAGTAAAATGATGACTTTGCCAAGCAAAATTCTGATTATTACTATAGCATTGCCAAGATTTTTAAGTTTTCTTATAAAATTGTGACTTTTTGTCGAGTGAACTTTACGACTCTTTTCCTAAAATTGTCAAAATGTTAAGGTTTTCTTTGAAAATTGCGACTGATATTGAGTAAAATTCCAACTTTTATCATAATAATAATAATAATAATAATAATATTGCACACATGTTAGGTTTTTCTTGTAAAATTCTGACTTGCGTTGAGGAAAATTACGACTTTTGTCATAACACAGCCAAAATTCTAAGTTTTTCTTGTGAAATTGTGACCTTTTTCTTGTGAAATTCCAACTTTTTTATATTTGCATAGTATGTATGTATTATTAATGTAAGTACAAATCTTTATATATCTAGAAAGGCTGGTCCTAAAGAGGTAGGCATTTTTCGGAGGTCTCAAGAAGGTCGCAAATTCAAGAATGTGTGTGTGTGTGTGTGTGTTCTTGTATTTCTACCCTTCTTGAGACACCAACAAGGAAAAGTACCTTCCATATGAGGAGGTGTGAACAAGTGATGACATAAATCATGGTCCCAATAAGGAAAAACATTGCAACTAATAGAGAATGTCTCATTTGTCAATCTATCAAAAATTAAGGTGGTCCCAAAAAGGAGGGATTTTTCAAATCGACTGTGTGTCCCTCTCTGGTCAACATATGAAATAACAAGTGTGTGTAAGAAATTGAAATGGGCCAATTGTTTTGTTGTTCTTGTAAAACAGTGACAATGATGACTTTGCCAAGCAAAATTCGGATTATTACTATAGCATTGCCAAGATTTTTAAGTTTTCTTATAAAATTGTGACTTTTTGTCGAGTGAACTTTACGACTCTTTTCCTAAAATTGTCAAAATGTTAAGCTTTTCTTTGAAAATTGCGACTGATATTGAGTAAAATTCCAACTTTTATAATAATAATAATAATAATAATAATAATATTGCACACGTTAGGTTTTTCTTGTAAAATTCTGACTTGCGTTGAGGAAAATTACGACTCTTGTCATAATACAGCCAAAATTCTAAGTTTTTCTTGTGAAATTGTGACCTTTTTCTTGTGAAATTCCAACTCACAACAAGCTTTTTTATATTTGCATAGTATGTATGTATTATTAATGTTGTAAATGCAAATCGTTATATATCTAGAAAGGCTGGCATTTTTCACAAAGGCATTTTTCGGAGGTCTCAAGAAGGTCACAAATACAAGAATGTGTGTGTATGTGTGCGTGCGTGCGTGTGTGTGACATCTATCAAAAATTAAGGTGGTCCCAAAATTTTTCAAATTGACTGTGTGTCCCCCTCTGGTCAACATATGAAATAACAAGTGTGTGTAAGAAATTGAAATGGGCCAATTGTTTTGTTGTTCTTGTAAAACAGTGACATTTTTGGAGTAAAATGATGACTTTGCCAAGCAAAATTCCGATTATTACTATAGCATTGCCAAGATTTTTAAGTTTTCTTATAAAATTGTGACTTTTTGTCGAGTAAACTTTACGACTCTTTTCCTAAAATTGTCAAAATGTTAAGCTTTTCTTTGAAAATTGCGACTGATATTGAGTAAAATTCCAACTTTTGTCATAATATTGCACAAATGTTCAGTTTTTCTTGTAAACTTTTGACTTGCGTTAAGTAAAATGACGACTTTTATTAGAATACTGCCAAAATTCGAAGTTTTTCTTGTGAAATTGTGACCTTTTTCTTGTGAAATTCCAACTTTTTTTTTTATGCATAGTATGTATGTATTATTAATGTTGTAAGTACAAATCTTTATCTAGGAAGGGTGGTCCTAAAGAGGTAGGCATTTTTCGGAGGTCTCAAGAAGGTCGCAAATTCAAGAATGTGTGTGTGTGTGTGTGTGTGTTCCTGTATTTCTACCCTTCTTGAGACACCAACAAGGAAAAGTACCTTCCATATGAGGAGGTGTGAACAAGTGATGACATAAATCTTGGTCCCAATAAGGAAAAACATTGCAACTAATAGAGAATGTCTCATTTGTCAATCTATCAAAAATTAAGGTGGTCCCAAAAAGGAGGGATTTTTCAAATCGACTGTGTGTCCCTCTCTGGTCAACATATGAAATAACAAGTGTGTGTAAGAAATTGAAATGGGCCAATTGTTTTGTTGTTCTTGTAAAACAGTGACAATGATGACTTTGCCAAGCAAAATTCTGATTATTACTATAGCATTGCCAAGATTTTTAAGTTTTCTTATAAAATTGTGACTTTTTGTCGAGTAAACTTTACGACTCTTTTCCTAAAATTGTCAAAATGTTAAGCTTTTCTTTGAAAATTGCGACTGATATTGAGTAAAATTCCAACTTTTATAATAATAATAATAATATTGCACACATGTTAGGTTTTTCTTGTAAAAGTCTGACTTGCGTTGAGGAAAATTACGACTTTTGTCATAACACAGCCAAAATTCTAAGTTTTTCTTGTGAAATTGTGACCTTTTTCTTGTGAAATTCCAACTCAGAACAAGCTTTTTTATATTTGCATAGTATGTATGTATTATTAATGTTGTAAATGCAAATCGTTATATATCTAGAAAGGCTGGCATTTTTCACAAAGGCATTTTTCGGAGGTCTCAAGTAGGTCACAAATACAAGAATGTGTGTGTATGTGTGCGTGCGTGCGTGTGTGTGACATCTATCAAAAATTAAGGTGGTCCCAAAAATTTTTCAAATTGACTGTGTGTCCCCCTCTGGTCAACATATGAAATAACAAGTGTGTGTAAGAAATTGAAATGGGCCAATTGTTCTGTTGTTCTTGTAAAACAGTGACATTTTTGGAGTAAAATGATGACTTTGCCAAGCAAAATTCCGATTATTACTATAGCATTGCCAAGATTTTTAAGTTTTCTTATAAAATTGTGACTTTTTGTCGAGTAAACTTTACGACTCTTTTCCTAAAATTGTCAAAATGTTAAGCTTTTCTTTGAAAATTGCGACTGATATTGAATAAAATTCCAACTTTTATAATAATAATAATAATAATAATAATAATATTGCACACATGTTAGGTTTTTCTTGTAAAATTCTGACTTGCGTTGAGGAAAATTACGACTCTTGTCATAACACAGCCAAAATTCTAAGTTTTTCTTGTGAAATTGTGACCTTTTTCTTGTGAAATTCCAACTCACAACAAGCTTTTTTATATTTGCATAGTATGTATGTATTATTAATGTTGTAAATGCAAATCTCTATATATCTAGAAAGGCTGGTCCTAAAGAGGTGGGCATTTTTCGGAGGTCTCAAGAAGGTCACAAATACAAGAATGTGTGTGTGTGTGTGTGTGTGTGCGACAACATACAGTACTGTGTGTGTGTGTGTGTGTGTCATACTTCTTGTTTTGAGACGGTTCTAATTTGCCTGCGAGAAATGAAGGTGAGTAATGTCCTCTGATGGGACGTGTGTGTGTGTGTGTGTGTGTGTGTGTGTGTGTGTGTGTGTGTGTGTGTGTGTGTGTGTGTGTGTGTGTGTGTGTGTGTGTGTGTGTGTGTGTGTGGAGCGGATCAATGACCGAGCCGAGGGAGAGAGTGACTAAGCGTCTAATTAAAGGGAAGAGTCGCAGCTTTTAAATGAATGATTAGAGACGGTGCAGGTGTGGGCTGATGAAGATGACCTGGCCTCACCTGACACTCCAAACAGGCGGTGTGGCCCCCAGGAGGACCTCCAAGCTTGGAGAATGATTAGTAGGCACTTTATTTCAAAGGGACTTAATCGCCCTGAAGTCCATAAAAAATGTCCTCAAGGTTCCATTGGAACAAATGTCCGTCTCGTGGTCGGCGTGGTGTTTTTAATATTCCATATTTACGGTGCCCCGTAGGTTGAAATACTTTAGAAGATGGGCTAAAAGAGTGTTTTTCAACCAGTGTTGGGCCGCCAAAAAAAATCGGTTTCTCAGCTGTGATCCAGATGGGCCGTAGCCGTAATACACTTTCCCACCACTTGTGGCAGTAATGGCAATATTTAACAAACAGAAGAAAAGTTACCGTATTTTCCGCACTATTAGCCGCACCTAAAAACCACAAATTTACTCAAAAGCTGACAGTGCGGCTTATAACCCGGTGCGCTTTAATATGGATTAATATTAAGATTCATTTTCATAAAGTTTCGGTCTCGCAACTACGGTAAACAGCCGCCATCTTTTTTCCACGTAGAAGAGGAAGTGCTTCTTCTTCTACGCAAGCAACCGCCAAGGTAAGCACCCGCCCCCATAGAACAGGAAGCGCTTCTTCTTCTACTGTAAGCAACCACCCGCCCGCGTAGAAGAAGAAGAAAAAGAAGCGCGCGGATATTACGTTTCATTTCCTTTGTGTGTTTACATCTGTAAAGACCACAAAATGGCTCCTACTAAGCGACAGGTTTCCGGTTCATGAAAAGACGCAATCTCTCCATCCGCACACGGACTACTATTTCACAGCAACTGCCGAAAGACTTTCAAGAAAAGCTGGCTACTTTCCGTGCATATTGTAAAAACAAGATAGCTGAAAAAAAGATCCGGCCAGAGAACATTATCAACATGGACGAGGTTCCACTGACTTTTGATATTCCTGTGAACCGCACTGTGGATACAACGGGAGCACGTACGGTGAATATTCGCACCACAGGGAATGAGAAGTCATCCTTCACTGTGGTTCTAGCTTGCCATGCTAATGGCCAGAAACTTCCACCCATGGTGATATTCAAAAGGAAGACCTTGCCAAAAGAGACCTTTCCAGCCGGCGTCATCATAAAAGCTAACTCGAAGGGATGGATGGATGAAGAAAAGATGAGCGAGTGGTTAAGGTAAGTTTACGCCAAGAGGCCGGGTGGCTTTTTTCACGCAGCTCCGTCCATGTTGATATACGACTCCATGCGCGCCCACATCACGCTGGTTTTTAATATATTATTAAAGTTTGACTGACCTATCTGACTGTTTTTTTGACATTCCTTTAGCGCAGTTAGATGCGGCTTACAACACGGGGCGGCTTATAGGTGGACAAAGTTTTGAAATATGCCGTTCATTGAAGGCGCGGCTTATAACCCAGGGCGCCTTATGGTGCGGAAAATACGGTACTTTATTTATTTATTTATTTTTTACATTTTTTTTTATAAATGTTTTTATTAACTTTGACAGGTATTACAATATACAATAGAACAGTAGTCACATTTTCCCCTTTTTTTCCCACCCACATCCAAGAACAGCAACCCAACACATACCCCATACACACATAACCCCCCCCAGGTCCTACATACAGTAAGTTAAGGGTACAGTCACAAATGGAAAATAATTAGTACATCACTTTCTTCTCAACATAGGCAGATAGTAAATATACACCCAGAATAAATATAAATAAAAAACAAAAAGGAAGCTGGTTTATGAAAGGTGAACTTTTCATGTGTCCTGTAGCGTCTTTAATTTAGCTATGTAGTCAACCACACAGCCCCAAACAGACTAAAACTTCCCAGGTGCCCCCCTAAGATTGAACTTTATTTTCTCCAGATCTAAATACATCATAAGGTCTTTAAGCCATAAGGAGGCTTTGGGGCAGACTGGTGACTTCCACTCCAGCAAAATTCTCCTACGTGCTAATAAGGATGCAAAGGCGATACTATCCTTACATTTTCTCCTTATTTGGGGATCTGCTACCGTCCCAAAAATAGCCATTTCTGCACATGGTGTCAGATTTAAATCCAATGCCTTAGCAAGGTGTTTGAAAATATCCATCCATCCATCCATCTTCTTCCGCTTATCCGAGGTCGGGTCGCGGGGGCAGCAGCCTAAGCAGGAAAGCCCAGACTTCCCTCTCCCCAGCCACTTCGTCCAGCTCTTCCTGTGGAACCCCGAGGCGTTCCCAGGCCAGCCGGGGGAGACATAGTCTTCCCAACGTGTCCTGGGTCTTCCCCGCGGCCTCCTACCGGTCGGACGTGCCCTAAACACCTCCCTAGGGAGGCGTTCGGGTGGCATCCTGACCAGATGCCCGAACCACCTCATCTGGCTCCTCTCCATGTGGAGGAGCAGCGGCTTTACTTTGAGCTCCCCCCGGATGGCAGAGCTTCTCACCCTATCTCTAAGGGAGAGCCCCGCCACCCGGCGGAGGAAACTCATTTCGGCCGCTTGTACCCGTGATCTTGTCCTTTCGGTCATAACCCAAAGCTCATGACCATAGGTGAGGATGGGAACGTAGATCGACCGGTAAATTGAGAGCTTTGCCTTCCGGCTCAGCTCCTTCTTCACCACAACGGATCGATACAGCGTCCGCATTACTGAAGACGCCGCACCGATCCGCCTGTCGATCTCACGATCCACTCTTCCCTCACTCGTGAACAAGACTCCGAGGTACTTGAACTCCTCCACTTGGGGCAAGATCTCCTCCCCAACCCGGAGATGGCACTCCACCCTTTTCCGGGCGAGAACCATGGACTCGGACTTGGAGGTGCTGATTCTCATCCCAGTCGCTTCACACTCGGCTGCGAACCGATCCAGTGAGAGCTGAAGATCCTGGCCAGATGAAGCCATCAGGACCACATCATCTGCAAAAAGCAGAGACCTAATCCTGCAGCCACCAAACCAGATCCCCTCAACGCCTTGACTGCGCCTAGAAATTCTGTCCATAAAAGTTCAGAACAGAATGGGTGACAAAGGGCAGCCTTGGCGGAGTCCAACCCTCACTGGAAACGTGTCCGACTTACTGCCGACAATGCGGACCAAGCTCTGACACTGATCATACAGGGAGCGAACCGCCACAATCAGACAGTCCGATACCCCATACTCTCTGAGCACTCCCCACAGGACTTCCCGAGGGACACAGTCAAATGCCTTCTCCAAGTCCACAAAACACATGTAGACTGGTTGGGCAAACTCCCATGCACCCTCAAGGACCCTGCCGAGAGTATAGAGCTGGTCCACAGTTCCACGACCAGGACGAAAACCACACTGTTCCTCCTGAATCCGAGGTTCGACTATCCGGCGTAGCCTCCTCTCCAGTACACCTGAATAGACCTTACCGGGAAGGCTGAGGAGTGTGATCCCACGATAGTTAGAACACACCCTCCGGTTCCCCTTCTTTGTTTGAAAATAGTTGTCCAATAATCCAGCAAATGGGGACAAGACCAAAACATGTGCGTCATGTTTGCAGGTGACATGTAACATCTGTTACAAGTATCCGAGATATTGGGGTATATTTTGGAGAGTTTGGAATTAGTGAAATAAATACGATGGACAACCTTAAATTGTATTAAATTAAGCCTTGAACAGGATGTACTGTTATTAATTCGGGTTAATGCAGAATCCCAATCTCCATCATCTAGAGATCTGCCAAGCTCTTCTTCCCAATTCCCTCTGATTTTATCAAGAGACGTTTTACCAAACTGGGATATTAAGATGTAGATTTCGGAGATTAGGCCTTTCTGATTTGTGGGAATATCTAAAATTGAGTCAATTAGCGAATTAGGTGGAGTATTAGGGAAAGAGAGACTATTTGATTTAACAAAATTACGAACCTGAAACCAACCAGTCTACATGTGCTTTGTGGACTTGGAGAAGGCATTCGACCGTGTCCCTCGGGAAGTCCTGTGGGGAGTGCTCAGAGAGTACGGGGTATCGGACTGTCTGATTGTGGCAGTCCGCTCCCTGTATGATCAGTGCCAGAGCTTGGTCCGCATTGCCGGCAGTAAGTCGGACACGTTTCCAGTGAGGGTTGGACTCCGCCAAGGCTGCCCTTTGTCACCGATTCTGTTCATAACTTTTATGGACAGAATTTCTAGGTGCAGTCAAGGCGTTGAGGGGATCTGGTTTGGTGGCTGCAGGATTAGGTCTCTGCTTTTTGCAGATGATGTGGTCCTGATGGCTTCATCTGGATAATTTTTGATATTACATTTTAAAGCATTTATCGACCGATAATTTCCGATATTACATTTTAAAGCATTTATCGACCGATAATTTCCGATATTACATTTTAAAGCATTTATCGACCGATAATTTCCGATATTACATTTTAAAGCATTTATCGACCGATAATTTCCGATATTACATTTTATAAGCATTTATCGACCGATAATTTCCGATATTACATTTTAAAGCATTTATCGACCGATATTATCGGACATCTCTAATTGGTACTTTAACTTTAAAGCAACACATACTTTGGTACGAGTACTTCACATATCTGTTTTCTTTCTTCATATAATCACCTCAAACCTTCACCCGATCTTCGGTGTTTGCTCAAGGGTACGTCTGTGTAATCATGTTTTGTTTTAGTCATGTTTTGTTTTGTTTAGTTATTGGACTCTTTAGTTTCTGGCTTTTCCACTCCCTTGTCTTGTTTCCATGGTTACCCATTAGTTTCACCTGTTCCACGTTTGGACTCATTGTGCACTCGTTTGTCACCATAGCAACCCATTAGTTTTCACCTGTCATGTCACGCACCTGTTGTTAATCATGTCTGTGTTATTTAAGCTTTTCATTTTCTGTCGTTGGTCCTGGTGTCATATCTTTTCTAACCCTGCTATCCTCTCGTATCAAGCCCTGTTCACGGTCCCATGCCACAGTAAGTGTTTTTTTTATGTCGTGTTCACAGTTTCTACCTTTGTGCAAGTTTTTTTTTCATTCGCCAAGTTTTTTTTTACCTCGCGCTTTTCGTTTGTTCCTTTTTGATAGTAATAAATAAATCATGTACCCACCTTCAAGCCATGTCCGATCCAAATTCACTTGCATCTTGGGAAAACAAAAAACTCCATAGTCCTCGTTCTGACAACGTCAGCAAAGTAGAAGAGCAAAACAACAGAATGGAGGTGATTATATCTAACGCGGCAAATCCATATTAGAGGCTTCATTCCACCAAGGCTTAATGGCTTGCCTGCCATTTATCTGCACCCCCGGCCTGTATCACCCCAAAGACCAGCCCCTAAACAAGGACTCTGTAATTGTTCTCATTGGCAAACATTGGCCAGCCTTGTAATCAATAGCTTTAATCCCCTAATGAACCGTGGTCATGTTGAGAAGATTACATCTACCTGACGTCCTCCGGCTGTTTGCTGTCACACTTTCCGTCTCAGGAGTCTCCCACACCCCCCTGACTCTGACTCCAGGTATTCCCCGCAGGGCATATGTGGGTGGAGCTTTGAGGCAGGGGAGGTCAGAGGTCAGACAACAACAGAGTGCGTTCAGAGCTTGCCACACCCCGCCACCCCCAACGCCAGTCTGCTTCAGGACAAGCCCAAAAAAAGTCGGATTAATTTGTCTCAGCTCTGTGATCTTTGAGTGGGAGCATTTTTTTTTTCCTTTCTCTTCTTCGTTTTGGAGCTTTTTTTCACAGCTATGGAGGCGAAACCAATGAACAAAGATCGTTAAATCATTAATGTAATCATATCATTTCCGATATTACATTTTAAAGCATTTATCGACCGATAATTTCCGATATTACATTTTAAAGCATTTATCGACCGAAAATGTCCGATATTACATTTTAAAGCATTTATCGACCGATAATTTCCGATATTACATTTTAAAGCATTTATCGACCGATAATTTCCGATATTACATTTTAAAGCATTTATCGACCGATAATTTCCGATATTACATTTTAAAGCATTTATCGACCGATAATTTCCGATATTACATTTTAAAGCATTTATCGACCGAAAATGTCCGATATTACATTTTAAAGCATTTATCGACCGATAATTTCCGATATTACATTTTAAAGCATTTATCGACCGATAATTTCCGATATTACATTTTAAAGCATTTATCGACCGATAATTTCCGATATTACATTTTAAAGCATTTATCGACCGATAATTTCCGATATTACATTTTAAAGCATTTATCGACCGATAATTTCCGATATTACATTTTAAAGCATTTATCGACCGATAATTTCCGATATTACATTTTAAAGCATTTATCAACCGAAAATGTCCGATATTACATTTTAAAGCATTTATCGACCGATAATTTCCGATATTACATTTTAAAGCATTTATCGACCGATAATTTCCGATATTACATTTTAAAGCATTTATCGACCGATAATTTCCGATATTACATTTTAAAGCATTTATCGACCGATAATTTCCGATATTACATTTTAAAGCATTTATCGACCGATAATTTCCGATATTACATTTTAAAGCATTTATCGACCGATAATTTCCGATATTACATTTTAAAGCATTTATCGACCGAAAATGTCCGATATTACATTTTAAAGCATTTATCGACCGATAATTTCCGATATTACATTTTAAAGCATTTATCGACCGATAATTTCCGATATTACATTTTAAAGCATTTATCGACCGATAATTTCCGATATTACATTTTAAAGCATTTATCGACCGATAATTTCCGATATTACATTTTAAAGCATTTATCGACCGATAATTTCCGATATTACATTTTAAAGCATTTATCGACCGATAATTTCCGATATTACATTTTAAAGCATTTATCGACCGATAATTTCCGATATTACATTTTATAAGCATTTATCGACCGATAGTTTCCGATATTACATTTTAAAGCATTTATCGACCGATAATTTCCGATATTGCATTTTAAAGCATTTATCGACCGATAATTTCCGATATTACATTTTAAAGCATTTATCGACCGATAATTTCCGATATTACATTTTAAAGCATTTATCGACCGATAATTTCCGATATTACATTTTAAAGCATTTATCGACCGATAATTTCCGATATTACATTTTAAAGCATTTATCGACCGATAATTTCCGATATTACATTTTAAAGCATTTATCGACCGATAATTTCCGATATTACATTTTAAAGCATTTATCGACCGATAATTTCCGATATTACATTTTAAAGCATTTATCGACCGAAAATGTCCGATATTACATTTTAAAGCATTTATCGACCGATAATTTCCGATATTACATTTTAAAGCATTTATCGACCGATAATTTCCGATATTACATTTTAAAGCATTTATCGACCGATATTACAAAAAAAGTCGGATTAATTTGTCTCAGCTCTGTTGACTGTGATCTTTGAGTGGGAGCGTTTTTTTTTCTCCTTTCTCTTCTTCGTTTTGGAGCTTTTTTTCACAGCTATGGAGGCGAAACCAATGAACAAAGATCGTTAAATCATAAATGTAATCATATCCAAACTCTTGTCCATTAGATGGAACGGAGGGGATTGAATTATGTTCTCGAGTCTGTTTCCGCAATGACGAGGACTTCTGTTTTGTTTCATCAGCCGTTTTACTGCCGTGTCACAGACACCGTTTGGAAACAATTAAGGTATGTGAATAAACAATTAAAAAATCTTTCTGCGTAAATAATTCATTTCGCAATGTACAGTTTACATACTCTGGGAGAATATATGGCCATTCTTCAGAGAATATGAATGATAACACAAAAACCTTTCTTCCACTCATGCTTAATGGTTGTGTGAAGCAAACAACTGTGTTCACTCTTTTTAAATCAAAATGACAAAAGAAAGTACCCAAATGACCCTGATCAAAAGTTTACATACCCCAGTGACTTTGATCTGATAACATGCACAAAAGTTGACACAAACAGGTTTGAATGGCTAATCAAGGTTCCAATCCTCACCTGTGACCTGTTTGTTTGTAATTAGTGTGTGTGTATAAAAGGTGAGTGAGTTTCTGGGCTTCTGACAGACCATTGCATCTTTCATCCAGTGCTGCACGGATGTTTCTGGATTCTGAGTCATGGGGAAGGCAAAATAATTGTCTAAGGATCCGCGAGAAAAGGTAACTGAACTGTAGTGATGGGTTGATGAGGCGTCATGAAGCGTTTCGACACATTGCAAAACTGTATTGATACTGTGTCGATACTGTGTCACTAAATACTGACATCTGCTGGACATTAAAAATCCCTACAGGCAACCTATGGACCGACTCAACTGACACTGATTTGATGCCCTAGTACAGGGGTCACCAACCTTTTTGAAACCAAAAACTACTTCTTGGGTACTGATTAAGGCGAAGGGCTACTAGTTTGATACACACTTAAATAAATAAATATATTGTCATTTGTAAGTTACACGTAAGTGTGATTTAAACAAGAATAGCTAAATAAATACATTTATATATATAAAAAAATGGGTATCTGTCTGTCATTCCGTCGTACATTTTTTTTTCCCTTTTACGGAAGGTTTTTTGTAGAGAATAAATGATGAAAAAAACACTTAATTGAACGGTTTAAAAGAGGAGAAAATACGAAAAAATTTAAAATAAAATTTTGAAACATAGTTTATCTTCAATTTCGACTCTTTAAAATTCAAGATTCAACCGACAAAAAGAAGAGAAAAACTAGCTTATTTGAATCTTTTTGAAAAAAAAAAAAAAAAAATTATGGAACATCATTAGTCATTTTTCCTGATTAAGATACATTTTAGAATTTTGATGACATGTTTTAAATTGGTTAAAATCCAATCTGCACTTTGTTAGAATATTTAACAAATTGGACCAAGCTATATTTCTAACAAAGACAAATCAGTATTTCTTCTAGATTTTCCAGAACAAAAATTTTAAAAGAAATTCAAAATACTTTGAAATAAGATTTAAATTTGATTCTACAGATTTTCTAGATTTGCCAGAATAATTCTTTTGAATTTTAATCATAGTAAGTTTGAAGAAATATTTCACAAATTTTCTTCGTCGAAAAAACAGAAGCTAAAATATTTATTATTCTTTACAATAAAAAATAAATAAATTTACTTAAACATTGATTTAAATTGTCAGGAAAGAAGAGGAAGAAATTTAAAAGGTAAAAAGGTATATTTGTTTAAAAATCCTAAAATCATTTTTAAGGTTGTATTTTTTCTCTAAAATTGTATTTCTAAAAGTAATAAGAAGCAAAGTAAAAAAATAAATGAATTTATTTAAACAAGTGATGACCCATCCATTTTCAGTCTTTAAAATATTTTCTTGGATTTTCAAATTCTATTTGAGTTTTGTCTCTTTTAGAATTAAAAATGTCGAGCAAAGCCAGACCAGCTTGCTAGTAAATAACATTTAAAAAATAGAGGTCTACTTTTACTTTCTGTCTGTCATTCCGTCGTACATTTTTTTTTTTCCTTTTACGGAAGTTTTTTTGTAGAGAATAAATGATGAAAAAAACACTTAATTGAACGGTTTAAAAGAGGAGAAAACACGAAAAAAATTAAAATACAATTTTGAAACATAGTTTATCTTCAATTTCGACTCTTTAAAATTCAAAATTCAACTGACAAAAAGAAGAGAAAAACTAGCTAATTTGAATCTTTTTGAAAAAATTAAAAAAAGAATTTATGGAACATCATTAGTAATTTTTCCTGATTAAGATAAATTTTAGAATTTTGATGACATGTTTTAAATTGGTTAAAATCCAATCTGCACTTTGTTAGAATATTTAACAAATTGGACCAAGCTATATTTCTAACAAAGACAAATCAGTATTTCGTCTAGATATTCCAGAACAAAAATTTTAAAAGAAATTCAAAATACTTTGAAATAAGATTTAAATTTGATTCTACAGATTTTCTAGATTTGCCAGAATAATTTTTTTGAATTTTAATCATAGTAAGTTTGAAGAAATATTTCACAAATATTCTTCGTCGGAAAAACAGAAGCTAAAATATTTATTATTCTTTACAATAAAAAAATAAATAAATTTACTTGAACATTGATTTAAATTGTCAGGAAAGAAGAGGAAGAAATTTAAAAGGTAAAAAGGTATATTTGTTTCAAAATCCTAAAATCATTTTTAAGGTTGTATTTTTTCTCTAAAATTGTATTTCTAAAAGTAATAGGAAGCAAAGTAAAAAATAAATGAATTTATTTAAACAAGTGAAGACCCATCCATCCATCCATTTTCTACCGCTTATTCCAAGTGAAGACCAAGTCTTTAAAATATTTTCTTGGATTTTCAAATTCTATTTGAGTTTTGTCTCTTTTAGAATTAAAAATGTTGAGACCAGCTTGCTAGTAAATAAATACAATTTAAAAAATAGAGGCAGCTCACTGGTAAGTGCTGCTCTTTGAGCTATTTTTAGAACAGGCCAGCGGGCGACTCATCTGGTCCTTACGGGCTACCTGGTGACCGCGGGCACCGCGTTGGTGACCCCTGCCCTAGTATATACAATAATATAAACCAAGTCATTGTATTTCATTTAGGTTTATTTCATATCTTCATTTAAATAAAAATATATTTTTATCTTTTTTAGATACAGTCAATAAATAATGTGAACATGTATCATAACATGGAAATCTAAGAGAACGTGTTGTGGATGATTGTGGACTGGGAATTTTTTTTATTTTATTTTTTTTACACATTTTTATAAAAATAAATAAATAAAAAAAGTTTTTCCGATGTATTACATTTTAGACGATTTCTCTTCTTAGTTATTATTTCTCCGGCTGTAGAAAAGACCCGCTCACAGGGCACAGAGGAGGCGTCAGTGCGACACAGTTGGCGTATCGGTCACGTGACCAAAACAGCTCATGATCGGTCACGTGACCTTCTAAAAGCGGTACGCGCACCGACACAGGGTTTTGCTCTATGAGCTCGATGCATCGGTGTTGCCGGACCCATCACTACTGAACTGCATAAAACAGGAAAGGGGTATAAAAAGATATCCAAGGAATTGAGAATGCCAATCAGCAGTGCTCAAACGCTGATTGAGAAGTGGAAAATGAGGGATTCAGGTAGACCAGCAAAGATTTCAGCCAGGAAAATTGTTGGAGATGCAAAGAAAAATCCACAAATAACTTCAGCTGAAATACAGGACTCTCTGAAAAATGGTGGTGTGGCCGTTTCAAGATGCACAATAAGGAGGCACTTGAAGAAAAATGGGCTGCATGGTCGAGTAAGACCAAACATTCAGATGCTAATGTCTATTCAAAGACCACACAAAGAATATTTTCAAACGAGAAGTGGTTAAAAATACTCCAATTAGATTTATACGTGACTCAGAGCGTACAGTACAGCCTCTCGCTCAAGGTCTAAATCCAGTTTTTATGAAGTCAAATTACAGGAACCGGCGTGGCGAGTTCGGAGTGGTTACAAATCCCGGGCTCTGACCGCGGGCGGGAAAACATCCAACCTCGGAAAACAACAAGAGCGAGCGACAGGAACGCTGCAAAAACAACATGAAAGCGTGGTGGAGGCCGGGGGTCGGGACCACATGAGGCCAGGCTGCGGTGATCCGGTCTGGTTTTCCGCAGCCAGACCACATGTCCGACATGTTTCCACTTGTGTCGCTCGCTTCTCCGGACTTGTTTTCTCCTTCATTGAGCCGTTTGCCTTCCCGTCACGGACGTGTTTCCCCCCCCAAATGTTGTTTTTGAAAAAAAAAACATTGCTGTTTTTGCTGTGGGCGAAAGGGTTAGGGTTTTTAACACGCGGTGCACCTGCTCCTGACTTCAGCTGCACCGGGACTCTGCAGACATGAGCTCAACTTGGAGGTCTCCTCCAATAAATCACCGCTGAGCTCCAAACATGTTGACCATCAATCACTTCTTAAGGTTTTAGGTCCAGCATGGACACAAAGTTGGAAATAATACACAATGATAACAACCCTTTTGATTTATATGGCACTTGTTTTTTTTTCTTCTAGTAAAGCCTGTTATGCTGAGAACTTATTATTCATTCATTCACTCACATGAACACAGAAAAGTCCAACACAAAATATCAAATTACAGTCGTCCCTCGCGATCTAATACATCTGAATTTTTTTTATAGCATACTTCAAATCACGAGCTTGGTTGATAAAACTGTTAGCAAGTTTTCAGCAAATAAATGTTCAATTGTTGGCTTGCATACGACGTCACATCCATAATTAATTCACATGGTGGTCAAGCAGTTAGAGCAATTATTTTGACTCGGGAGGCCAAATTTTGAGAAGAAATGTGTCTCGGGGCCGGTTTATCTATAATCATGTTTACATACAGTATATACCTGAAAAACAAAAAAAACACAAATATATATATATATATATATATATATATATATATATATATATATATATATATATATATATATATATATATATATATATATATATATATATACGTACCGAACTGACATTTTTGTGTACGTTACACCCCTAATATATATATATATATATATATATATATATATATATATATATATATATACATTTTTGTGTACCGTTACACCCCTAATATATATATATATATATATATATATATATATATATATATATATATATATATATATATATATATATATATATATGTATATTAGGGGTGTAATGGTACACAAAAATTTCGGTTCTGTACGTATATATATATATATATATATATATATATATATATATATATATATATATATATATATATATATATATATATATATATATATATATATATATACATATACATATATATTAGAGATGCGCGGTTTGCGGACACAACCGCGGAGTCCGCGGATTATCCGCGGATCGGGCGGATGAAATTTAAAAAAATAAGATTTTATCCGCTCGCGGGTCGGGTCGGGCGGATTAATTATATATATATTTTTTTTTTTTTTTTTTTTTTTGCGGGTGGCAGTTAAACCAATTGGGAAATATATATACATAGTTAAATGTTGTTACCCACATACGAAAAACGAGCAGGCACCTGCAGCATATGCCACAACAGAAGAAAAAAAAAAAAAGAGATGGACACTTTTACGGAGCGGAGGGACGCCTCGCCGGGGTCCGGGACCGAGGCTCCTTCCCCCGAGAGGGCCCCACGTCCAGGGTCACTACCGCGCCCACCGCACCGACACCCCGCCTCGTCCGCTTTCGCCGCGGCCGGCGTCACGCGCAGCAGGTAAGCAGTTTACCTGCCCGCCACCCCCGTGGCCGGGGGCTCGTAACATGGGTCACTCCGCGCGCTCCGCCCGCGCAGCTTACCTGCTTGCTCGCAAAATGATTATTAGCATTCAGACAGGTTAAAATGTTGCTAAAACCATCACTTTTCTATCAGTCACAGTGACTTTTCAAAACAAAAATATTACAGCAAAAATCATATGGGTTGATTGACATGTTTATTCTGTAAGCTAACTTCAATAGTTTGAAATTATTTTGACAGTTAATGCCAGTTATCCTGTCAACCTTTCACAAGACTTCAATTTGTTAATTGAAAGTATAAATAGTATAAACACTTTTAACAGTATGTCGTGCTGTGAAATACAGCCGACAGGATGGCGCACCAAACACGAAGCAAGGCCATGGTGCAGGAGAACAAAGGACTTCTTTCATTTAAGGTTTGTGATAAACCATCAAACTCATTCGTTAAAAGGACTCTATAGTAATATAAAGCGAATTTTTCTGGACATTATCATGCAAGAAAAGTTTATTTTTGGGATCGCGATCACCGCGTAATGATTTTTAAAGGTTGCATTACATTATTAACTGTCCCATGTGATCAGCCAGTGCGATTGGAAGTCCGTGCTCAATTATTGCCTCCGTAAATAAAACTTCGGCATTTATCACATCCAAAGAATCTGTTTGGGCGACGAAAAACGTTGAAAGTTTTCCACTTGTATCGCTAGCAACGGCATTAGACTTGTGTTTTTTTGTCCCAACGTGGTCTTTTACATCACTAATTCCTCCGTGTCCGATCGAAAAATCTTGTCTGCACAAGGTGCAATTCGCGTAGTTTTCACCCTTTTTTTTTTTTTTTAAATTAATATTAGATATATAACAACGGGCGGATGGCGGGCGGATGTAGTTCTGATCAAACGTTACATCGGGTGGATGGCGGATGGATGACGACTTTCTGCCGCGGTTGCGGATGAAATAAATTGCCTATCCGCGCATCTCTAATATATATACATATATGTATGTGTGGGAAAAAAATCACAAGACTACTTCATCTCTACAGGCCTGTTTCATGAGGGGTTCCCTCATGAAACATATATATTTTCTTCAAAATCTCCTGATGATTGAGGGAACCCCTCATGAAACAGGCCTGTAGAGATGAAATAGTCTTGTGATTTTTTTCCCACACATACATATATTGCGCTCTACTACGGTATCGAGCACTATTTTTTGGATAACCTTATTAAGACATATATATATATACATATATATATATATATATATACATACATATATATATATATATACATATATATATATATATATGTATATATATATATATATATATATATATATATATATATATATATATATACGTACAGAACTGAAATTTTTGTGTACCGTTACACCCCTAATATATATATATATATATATATATATATATATATATATATATATATATATATATATATATGTATATATATATATATATTTTTTTTATATATATATATATATATATATATATATATTTATATATATATATTTTTTTTTTTCTTTCAAACTGTCATTGCTCAAAACATAATATTGAATCAAAATCAATGTTATTATGAATTATTGACCTATCCAAGGTTCCCATTACTTCACATCAAATATTACACTAAGAAAAATATTTTTGGTGGAAGATTTTGCAAATTTTTTGGTAAATAAATAACCCAAAAATTAATATTTTGTACCGAAATTTTTGTGTACCGTTACACCCCTAATATATTAGGGGTGTAACGGTACACAAAAATTTCGGTTTGGTACGTATATATGTATATATTAGGGGTGTAACGGTACACAAAAATCTTGGTCCGGTACGTACCTCGGTTTAGAGGTCACAGTTCGGTTCATTTTCGGTACAGTAAGAAAACAACAAAATATAAATTTTTGGGTTATTTATTTACCAAATTTGCAAGATCTTCCACCAAAAATATTTTTCTTAGTGTAATATTTGATGTGAAGTAATGGGAACCTTGGATAGGTCAATAATTCTTAATAACATTGATTTTGATTCAATATTTTGTTTTGAGCAATGACAGTTTGAAAGAAAAAAAAACTGCTTTGTTTTATTAGTCAACGTTGCAACTTTTTCTAAAATTACATTTAACCTTTAAGCTTTTTTATTTCACTTTTGTTATGTTTTTGTTTATTTTAATAGTATTTTTAGAATGTGTCGTGGGCCTTTAAAACATTAGCTGTGGGCCGCAAATGGCCTCCGGGGCACACTTTTTACACCCCTGCTATAGATAATAAAAAATGAAATGTGATAAATCTATGGATAAAAAGCAGAACCTGGCGACGCATGCGCGTTTATCATAACTCTCTCTCTCTCTCTGTCTCTGCCCCTCCCTCACCAATGCTGCTGTTTGTTTTGCTTTTAACCCCTTCTTAACCCTGAACGTACATTGAAAATACACGCAACTCAAAATGCCGGACATTTGAGGCATTTAAGAAACTCCGCCCTGACAGCTCCGCAAAACAGGACATGTCCGGTGAAAAGAGGACGTACGGTCAGTCTAATTTTGTTGTTTTCTTACTGTACCGAAAATGAACCGAACCGTGACCTCTAAACCGAGGTACGTACCGAACCAAAATGTTTGTGTACCGTTACAACCCTAATAAATCAGCCCTGATAGCGTCTAAGCTCGGCATGCCTCAGTATTAAGATCGTAAAATATTTACGATCCCAACACCAAAGTGACATTGTTTTAACGCCTTCAAGGTGTGCTTCACTTCAAAGACCTCCGTCCTCTTATATCATGTTACGCTTTGTGTCTTTAATAACTCCTCACATATATATATATATCATGTACACTTTGTGTCTTTAATAACTCCTCACATATATATATATCATGTACACTTTGTGTCTTTAATAACTCCTCACGGTCCATATTAATTCATCTTTAGCAATTTTTATGGGGACGATTAATATGCAACTTTATGAACATCAATTGCAACAATACTGAACTAATGAACTGCTTGATGTCAAACACTTACAGGAAGAATGATGAAGCTATAAACCAGTGGTAAATCTTTAATGTCAAGACAGTAAAAGTTGACAGTTTTTCTTTAGTCAATTTTTTTTCTTTTGTTTCTTCTTTGCAGCTGCTCGGCATTTCTGGGCAAAGAGAAGCGGCGCGACAAGTTTTTCCTGCTTATGAGAGACGGGAACATCAAAGCGTTTTTTTGGTCTTGGCAGACACTCAAGAACTTTTGACACTGACTCCGTGTCAGCCCGCTTCAGACGATGTGAGGACTCAGGAGCCACACCAAAAAAAACAACGCTCTTAAACGTCCGCAATGTTTTGACAAATCTTTATAATCATAATCTATTACTGAGGTCTTCAACAGGGGGTCCGTGACCTCCGGGGGGGGTCCCTGATTTACTGCAGGGGGTCTTCAAATATTGACTTGATATATATATTATGTTTTTAAATACACATTAACATTGATCCAGCACACTGTGCTGTAGTTTATAAACGGCACTGGCATGGACCCCCCACTCACTGTACCTTGCATATTGAAAATAGGAACATTAATAAAGTATTTCTCATTTCTGATTATGAAAACAACTACACTATTGTACTCATGTTAGCATTTAAAGGCCTACTGAAATACAATTTTCTTATTTAAACGGGCATAGCAGGTCCATTCTATGTGTCATATGTTCGAAATAAACTCAAACTCAAATACTTCATCATTTCGTGATATTGCCATATTTTCGTGATATTGCCATATTTTTGCTGAAAGGATTTAGTAGAGAACATGGACGATAAAGTTCGCAACTTTTGGTCGCTGATAAAAAAGCCTTGCCTGTACCGGAAGTAGCAGACGAGTAGCGTGACGTCACAGGTTGTGGAGCTCCTCACATCTGCACATTGTTTACAATCATGGCCACCAGCAGCGAGAGCGATTCGGACCGAGAAAGCGACGATTTCCCCATTAATTTGAGCGAGGATGAAAGATTCGTGGATGAGGAAAGTGAGAGTGAAAGACTAGAGGGCAGTGGGAGCGATTCAGATAGAGAAGATGCTGTGAGAGGCGGGTGGGACCTGATATTCCAGCTGGGAATGACTAAAACAGTAAATAAACACAAGACGTATACAGTGGGGCAAAAAAGTATTTAGTCAGCCACCAATTGTACAAGTTCTCCCACTTAAAATGATCACATAGGTCTGTAATTTTCATCATAGGTACACTTCAACTGTGAGAGACAGAATGTGAAAAAAAAATATCCAGGAATTCACATTGTAGGATTTTTAAAGAATGTAT
The DNA here is from genome assembly GCF_033978685.3 of Nerophis lumbriciformis. Classification (NCBI taxonomy): domain Eukaryota; kingdom Metazoa; phylum Chordata; class Actinopteri; order Syngnathiformes; family Syngnathidae; genus Nerophis; species Nerophis lumbriciformis. Next base: position 4,457,731 of record NC_084550.2, read on the forward strand.
TTGTAAATTATGGTGGAAAATAAGTATTTGGTCAATAACAAAAATTCAACTCAATACTTTGTAATATAACCTTTGTTGGCAATAACAGAGGTCAAACGATTACTATAGGTCTTTACCAGGTTTGCACACACAGTAGCTGGTATTTTGGCCCATTCCTCCATGCAGATCTTCTCGAGAGCAGTGATGTTTTGAGGCTGTCGCCGAGCAACACGGACTTTCAACTCCCTCCACAGATTTTCTATGGGGTTGAGGTCTGGAGACTGGCTAGGCCACTCCAGGACTTTCAAATGCTTCTAACGGAGCCACTCCTTCGTTGTCCGGGCGTTGTGTTTGGGATCATTGTCATGCTGGAAGACCCAGCCACGTTTCATCTTCAAAGCTCTCACTGATGGAAGGAGGTTTTGGCTCAAAATCTCACGACACATGGCCCCATTCATTCTTTCCTTAACACGGATCAGTCAGCCTGTCCTCTTAGCAGAAAAACAGCCCCAAAGCATGATGTTTCCACCCCTATGCTTCACAGTAGGTATGGTGTTCTTGGGATGCAACTCAGTATTCTTCCAAACACGACGAGTTGAGTTTATACCAAAAAGTTCTATTTTGGTTTCATCTGACCACATGACATTCTCCCAATCCTCTGCTGTATCATCCATGTGCTCTCTGGCAAACTTCAGACGGGCCTGGACATGCACTGGCTTAAGCAGGGGGACACGTCTGGCACTGCAGGATTTGATTCCCTGTCGGCGTAGTGTATTACTGATGGTAACCTTTGTTACTTTGGTCCCAGCTCTCTGCAAGTCATTCACCAGGTCCCCCCGTGTGGTTCTGGGATTTTTGCTCACCGTTCTCATGATCATTTTGACCCCACGGGATGAGATCTTGCGTGGAGCCCCAGATCGAGGGAGATTATCAGTGGTCTTGTATGTCTTCCATTTTCTGATGATTGCTCCCACAGTTGATTTTTTCACACCAAGCTGCTTGCCTATTGTAGATTCACTCTTCACAGTCTGGTGCAGGTCTACAATTCTTTTCCTGGTGTCCTTCGACAGCTCTTTGGTCTTGGCCATAGTGGAGTTTGGAGTCTGACTGTTTGAGGCTGTGGACAGGTGTCTTTTATACAGATAACAAGTTCAAACAGGTGCCATTAATACAGGTAACGAGTGGAGGACAGAAGAGCTTCTTAAAGAAGAAGTTACAGGTCTTTGAGAGCCAGAGATCTTCCTTGTTTGAAGTGACCAAATACTTATTTTCCACCATAATTTACAAATAAATTCTTTAAAATTCCTACAATGTGAATTCCTGGATTTTTTTTTCACATTCTGTCTCTCACAGTTGAAGTGTACCGATGATGACAATTACAGACCTCTGTCATCATTTTAAGTGGGAGAACTTGCACAATTGGTGGCTGACTAAATACTTTTTTGCCCCACTCTATATACTCTATTAGCCACAACACAACCAGGCTTATATTCAATATGCCACAAATTAATCCCGCATAACAAACACCTCCCCCCTCCCGTCCATATAACCCGCCAATACAACTCAAACACCTGCACAACACACTCAATCCCACAGCCCAAAGTACCGTTCACCTCCCCAAAGTTCATACAGCACATATATTTCCCCAAAGTCCCCAAAGTTACGTACGTGAGACTTTTTGAGACTTTTATTAGTAGGTTGCACAGTGAAGTACATATTCCGTACAATTGACCACTAAATGGTAACACCCGAATAAGTTTTTCAACTTGTTTAAGTCGGGCAAGCGATCAAATGTTTGGAAGCGTACTCACGGTACCGTGTCTGCGTATCCAACTCAAAGTCCTCCTGGTAAGAGTCTCTGTTGTCCCAGTTCTCCACAGGCCAATGATAAAGCTTGACTGTCATCTTCCGGGAATGTAAACAATGAAACACCGGCTGTGTTTGTGTTGCTGCAGTCGGCCGCAATACACCGCTTCCCACCTACAGCTTTCTTCTTTGCTGTCTCCATTGTTCATTGAACAAATTGCAAAAGATTCACCAACACAGATGGCCAGAATACTGTGGAATTTTGCGATGAAAACAGACGACTTAATAGCTGGCCATCATGCTGTCTCAAAATGTCCTCCACAATCCGCGACGTCACGCTCTGACGTCATCATACCGAGACGTTTTCAGCAGGATATTTTGCGCGAAATTTAAAATTGCACTTTAGTAAGCTAACCCGGCCGTATTGGCATGTGTTGCAATGTTAAGATTTCATTATTGATATATAAACTATAAGACTGCGTGGTCGGTAGTAGTGGCTTTCAGTAGGCCTTTAAGATAGCCAAGGGAATGCCCTGTGCTTGGCCCGTCAGGCGCAGAGGATAGGCAAATGGCCGTAACAAAAGGACATCATACCAATATGGCGGTATTGTCTCAAATCTATACCTCTTTCTAAAATATACCGGTATTAACTAAAATACTGGTTTACCGCCCAGCCCAAGGTGAGCTCATCTGACCAAGGGTAGGATCTTCTTGGCCCAAAGGGTGTGACATTCCCAGAAAGTGGAACGTTGCCATGGAGTGGCCTTGTAGGAAGGTAAGGAGTGGGTCAGAACATGCCAACATGTGAGACCTCCATTGGTAAAGCATGAGGTCTTTCTAAGAAGTGGAACTCTACTAGGACTTTGTTGAATAAAGATGAGGCCTTTCAGTAAAGGTGAGTGGGATCTTTAACCCAAAGATGACACTTTCTTTGCCAGAAAAGTCCTTACTAGATAGTGAGACCTTTACTAGCAGAGGGACCTTCCTTGATAAAAACTGAGGTCTTCATGGGATAGTGAAAAATGATCAGGGAGGAATTGCTTTGACTAGAAGATCAGTGCCAGAGCTTGGTCCGCATTGCCGGTAGTAAGTCGGACACGTTTCCAGTGAGGGTTGGACTCCGCCAAGGCTGCCCTTTGTCACCCATTCTGTTCATAACTTTTATGGACAGAATTTCTAGGCGCAGTCAAGGCGTTGAGGGGATCTGGTTTGGTGGCTGCAGGATTAGGTCTCTGCTTTTTGCAGATGATGTGGTCCTGATGGCTTCATCTGGCCAGGATCTTCAGCTCTCACTGGATCGGTTCGCAGCTGAGTGTGAAGCGACTGGGATGAGAATCAGCACCTCCAAGTCCGAGTTCATGGTTCTCGCCCGGAAAAGGGTGGAGTGCCATCTCCGGGTTGGGGAGGAGACCCTGCCCCAAGTGGAGGAGTTCAAGTACCTCGGAGTCTTGTTCACGAGTGAGGGAAGAGTGGATCGTGAGATCGACAGGCGGATCGGTGCGGCGTCTTCAGTAATGCGGACGCTGTATCGATCCGTTGTGGTGAAGAAGGAGCTGAGCCGGAAGGCAAAACTCTCAATTTACCGGTCGATCTACGTTCCCATCCTCACCTATGGTCATGAGCTTTGGGTTATGACCGAAAGGACAAGATCACGGGTACAAGCGGCCGAAATGAGTTTCCTCCGCCGGGTGGCGGGGCTCTCCCTTAGAGATAGGGTGAGAAGCTCTGCCATCCGGGAGGAGCTCAAAGTAAAGCCGCTGCTCCTCCACATCGAGAGGAGCCAGATGAGGTGGTTCGGGCATCTGGTCAGGATGCCACCCAAACGCCTCCCTAGGGAGGTGTTTAGGGCACGTCCGACCGGTAGGAGGCCGCGGGGAAGACCCAGGACACGTTGGGAAGACTATGTCTCCCGGCTGGCCTGGGAACGCCTCGGGGTCCCACAGGAAGAGCTGGACGAAGTGGCTGGGGAGAGGGAAGTCTGGGCTTCCCTTCTTAGGCTGCTGCCCCCGCGACCCAACCTCGGATAAGCGGAAGAAGATGGATGGACGGATGGATGGATCAAGACAAAGTTATATATTTTTGGTAACACTTTAGTATGGGGAACATATTCTAAGTAACAAAGACTTAATTTAGAGTTATTTGGACACTAGGGGAACATAATCTAAGGAACAAAGACTTAATTTAGAGTTATTTGGACACTAGGGGAACATATTCTAAGTAACAAAGACTTAATTTAGAGTTATTTGGACACTAGGGGAACATATTCTAAGTAACAACGACTTAATTTAGAGTTGTTTGGACACTAGGGGAACATATTCTAAGTAACAAAGACTTAATTTAGAGTTATTTGGACACTAGGGGAACATATTCTAAGTAACAACGACTTCATTTAGAGTTATTTGGACACTAGGGAAACATATTCTAAGTAACAACGACTTAATTTAGAGTTGTTTGGACACTAGGGGAACATATTCTAAGTAACAAAGACTTAATTTAGAGTTATTTGGACACTAGGGGAACATATTCTAAGTAACAAAGACTTAATTTAGAGTTATTTGGACACTAGGGGAACATATTCTAAGTAACAAAGACTTAATTTAGAGTTGTTTGGACACTAGGGGAACATATTCTAAGTAACAAAGACTTAATTTAGAGTTATTTGGACACTAGGGGAACATATTCTAAGTAACAAAGACTTAATTTAGAGTTATGTGGACACTAGGGGAACATATTCTAAGTAACAAAGACTTAATTTAGAGTTATTTGGACACTAGGGGAACATATTCTAAGTAACAAAGACTTAATTTAGAGTTATTTGGACACTAGGGGAACATATTCTAAGTAACAAAGACTTAATTTAGAGTTATTAGGACACTAGGGGAACATATTCTAAGTAACAAAGACTTAATTTAGAGTTATTTGGACACTAGGGGAACATATTCTAAGTAACAACGACTTAATTTAGAGTTGTTTGGACACTAGGGGAACATATTCTAAGTAACAAATACTTAATTTAGAGTTATTTGGACACTAGGGGAACATATTCTAAGTAACAACGACTTCATTTAGAGTTATTTGGACACTAGGGGAACATATTCTAAGTAACAAAGACTTAATTTAGAGTTATTTGGACACTAGGGGAACATATTCTAAGTAACAAAGACTTAATTTAGAGTTATTTGGACACTAGGGGAACATATTCTAAGTAACAACGACTTAATTTAGAGTTGTTTGGACACTAGGGGAACATATTCTAAGTAACAAAGACTTAATTTAGAGTTGTTTGGACACTAGGGGAACATATTCTAAGTAACAAAGATTTAATTTAGAGTTATGTGGACACTAGGGGAACATATTCTAAGTAACAAAGACTTAATTTAGAGTTATATGGACACTAGGGGAACATATTCTAAGTAACAAAGATTTAATTTAGAGTTATGTGGACACCAGGGGAACATATTCTAAGTAACAAAGACTTAATTTAGAGTTATTTGGACACTAGGGGAACATATTCTAAGTAACAAAGACTTCATTTAGAGTTATTTGGACACTAGGGGAACATATTCTAAGTAACAAAGATTTAATTTAGAGTTATTTGGACACTAGGGGAACATATTCTAAGTAACAAAGACTTAATTTAGAGTTATTTGGACACTAGGGGAACATATTCTAAGTAACAACGACTTAATTTAGAGTTGTTTGGACACTAGGGGAACATATTCTAAGTAACAAAGACTTAATTTAGAGTTATTTGGACACTAGGGGAACATATTCTAAGTAACAACGACTTAATTTAGAGCTATTTGGACACTAGGGGAACATATTCTAAGTAACAAAGACTTAATTTAGAGTTATTTGGACACTAGGGCAACATATTCTAAGTATCAACGACTTAATGTAGAGTTGTTTGGACACTAGGGGAACATATTCTAAGTAACAACGACTTAATTTAGAGTTGTTTGGACACTAGGGGAACATATTCTAAGTAACAAAGACTTAATTTAGAGTTATTTGGACACTAGGGCAACATATTCTAAGTATCAACGACTTAATTTAGAGTTGTTTGGACACTAGGGGAACATATTCTAAGTAACAAAGACTTAATTTAGAGTTATTTGGACACTAGGGGAACATATTCTAAGTAACAAAGATTTAATTTAGAGTTATGTGGACACTAGGGGAACATATTCTAAGTAACAAAGACTTAATTTAGAGTTATTTGGACACTAGGGGAACATATTCTAAGTAACAAAGACTTAATTTAGAGTTGTTTGGACACTAGGGGAACATATTCTAAGTAACAAAGACTTAATTTAGAGTTATTTGGACACTAGGGGAACATATTCTAAGTAACAAAGACTTAATTTAGAGTTATTTGGACACTAGGGGAACATATTCTAAGTAACAAATACTTAATTTAGAGTTATTTGGACACTAGGGGAACATATTCTAAGTAACAAAGATTTAATTTAGAGTTATGTGGACACTAGGGGAACATATTCTAAGTAACAAAGACTTAATTTAGAGTTATTTGGACACTAGGGGAACATATTCTAAGTAACAAAGACTTAATTTAGAGTTATTTGGACACTAGGGGAACATATTCTAAGTAACAACGACTTAATTTAGAGCTATTTGGACACTAGGGGAACATATTCTAAGTAACAAAGACTTAATTTAGAGTTATTTGGACACTAGGGCAACATATTCTAAGTATCAACGACTTAATGTAGAGTTGTTTGGACACTAGGGGAACATATTCTAAGTAACAACGACTTAATTTAGAGTTGTTTGGACACTAGGGGAACATATTCTAAGTAACAAAGACTTAATTTAGAGTTATTTGGACACTAGGGCAACATATTCTAAGTATCAACGACTTAATTTAGAGTTGTTTGGACACTAGGGGAACATATTCTAAGTAACAAAGACTTAATTTAGAGTTATTTGGACACTAGGGGAACATATTCTAAGTAACAAAGATTTAATTTAGAGTTATGTGGACACTAGGGGAACATATTCTAAGTAACAAAGACTTAATTTAGAGTTATTTGGACACTAGGGGAACATATTCTAAGTAACAAAGACTTAATTTAGAGTTGTTTGGACACTAGGGGAACATATTCTAAGTAACAAAGACTTAATTTAGAGTTATTTGGACACTAGGGGAACATATTCTAAGTAACAAAGACTTAATTTAGAGTTGTTTGGACACTAGGGGAACATATTCTAAGTAACAACGACTTAATTTAGAGTTGTTTGGACACGAGGGGAACATATTCTAAGTAATAAAGACTTAATTTAGAGTTATGTGGACACTAGGGGAACATATTCTAAGTAATAAAGGGTCAGGGTTAGAGGGTTAGGGTTATAATAAGGCCATGCCGAATAAGGCATTAATAAGTGCGTAATAATGACTAGTTAAGAGCCAATATGTTACTAATTTGAATGTTAATAAGCAACTAATTAATGGTGAATATGTTCCCCATAGTAAGGTGTTACCATGTTTTATTACTGGTGCACAAAATGAAGCGTGCATGAACATCACCTTGTTCAAAGAACAAAACCAACACAGTGCATGAACTCACAACAAATGACACACCTGCAAATCAGTCAGCTGTTGCCGTATCCGCAATACGCCAATAAGGAGAAGTTTGTATTTACACGATGAGTCGGGTGTGTCTCGCCCTCCGCCGAACCCCTGAGGCCGACTCACCGAACCCCTAGGGTTCCATGGAACCCAGGTTAAGAACCACTGGACTAGAGAGAAGGTGAAACTCTTCTTGACAAAGAAAGTGAAACCTTGCCAGGGACTGATCAGCCTCCCACATACGGTAAGTGCAGCCTTGTCATGGCGAGAGGCTTTTGAGCTGGAATCTTTTACCCAAAAGTGGGGCCTTATTTTGCCAGATGGTAAGGCATTTCCAGGAAGTGGACACCTGCCAGGGACAGAGGCCTTCATTTCAAGAATATTTGGCCTTTCCAAAGAGTTTGAGACCTTGTAGAGCGGTGAGGTCTGGTTAGAAAGTGGGATCTTTTACCCAAAGGTAAGACCTTGCCAGAATCTTCCTTGCCTGGCCGTGAGAGCAGAAAGTGTAACGTTCTCCACAGGGGTGTGGCCTTGCCCTAAAGGTGAGGCCTTTCCAGAACGTGGAATGGTGGCCTTGCCAGCAGGTGAGGCCTAATGATATGATTATAATTTCATAAGTGAGTACAGAATGTTACTACCTGACAGTGTCTTTCGTGAACAGGCATGTTTTCATGCCTCACCGCAAACGCAATGTCCTTTTCTTTCCCCGGCAGTGTTGTGCAAAAAACACTTCAAGACCTGAAAGCCAGGCAAGCGTTTGTGTGTGTGAACCAGCATATGGTCCACACAGCCTGGATGCTGGACAAACAAACAGGCTGAACCAGCACATGGTCCACAAAGCCTTCTGGAACAAAGACTGGCCTCATTCGAGCACAGATAAGGACCGGCCTGGCTCCGGAGTAAGGTGCTCTGGGACATCAGCCGAGACACGCAGCACGCTTGTTTGAAATAGGTCAGGAGATCTACAGCGGCTCATTGGTCACGTGCTGGCAAATACACCACTGCACGGAAGCAACGCAGCCAGCAGGCATGATTAGATGGGCGCTATTCAAACGGGAGGGTTTAGTCGAGCGTGCAACTCAAGACTGGAAAATGGCGGGATAGCCGCGGGGGGGGTCCTCCTGAGACCTGGTGGCACAGAGTTCAGTCGGTCTGCTCGTGTGTTTAGTCTGCTGCAGCCAGGAGTACGCAACATCCATCCATCCATCCATTTTCTACCGCTTATTCCCTTTAACAATTTCAACTAGGAGCATACTTGGCAACCCTCCCGAATTTTTCCGGGAGACTCCCGAAATTCAGCGCCTCTCCCGAAAACCTCCCGGGACAAATATTCTCCCGAAAATCTCCCGATTTTCAGCCGGAGCTGGAGGCCACGCCCCCCTCCAGCTCCATGCGGACCTGAGTGAGGACAGCCTTTTTTCACGACGGGGTGACAAGAAATAAATCATCCAGACTAGAGATAAATTGTATTATTATGTTTATTTTACCTAAAAATAAATATATTTATTAATAAAAAATTTTTTTATAAATAAATAAATTTTTACTATATTTTGCTAAAAACATCAAAATTAATTGTATTTTTATTTTGTATTTTTTCGTGACTCCTTATTACATCCAGCCATAGAATTATACATTAAAATAAACATATTTGAAATAATTGATTTTAAATTATCATAATAATTCATTTAAAATGACCATATTTAATTATTAAAATAATTGCTTGTTTATCAACAACTTTAGCATTTTATTCATTACATTTTGAAACCCTCAGAAGCCAAGTTATGTTATATTCCTTAAGATTTATTTATGCAAGTTTGAAGTATCAATTATCTAAACACAGTTTTGTTTGCATATTTTCAGGATGTATATATATATATATATATATATATATATATGTCTTAATAAGGTTATCCAAAAAATAGTGCTCGATACCGTAGTAGAGCGCAATATATGTATGTGTGGGAAAAAAAATCACAAGACTACTTCATCTCTACAGAACTGTTTCATGAGGGGGTTCCCTCAATCATCAGGAGATTTTAATGGGAGCATTCACATACCATGGTTTATATAGGGCACAGAGTGGGTGGATACAGGCTGGCGTAGGGGCGTGGTGATTGGCTCATGTGTTACCTAGGAGGTGTTTCCGTCTGTGGCGGCATGCTGATACAATTTCGCTGCGCTTGTTGAGGGATGACAGGTCTGGACGGTAAATAATAAACAGTTTCTCTTTCAAGCATAGGTTGCATCTTTTATTACCACTATTGTAAGGTGTGCTGGATGCAAGAATTTGCCATGTTATTGAATATTCAACATTATTGTCTTTGAGGTCCCAAATGTGTTTGCTGAGTTCTGTGGTATTCCGCAGGTTTTGGTTCCTGAAAGAAGCCTTGTGATTGTTCCATCTGGTTTTAAACTCTCCCTCGGTTAATCCTACATATGTGTCGGATGTGTTAATGTCCTTGCGTGTTACCTTAGATTGGTAGACAACTGATGTTTGTAAGCACCCCCCGTTGAGAGGGCAATCAGGTTTCTTACGGCAGTTGCAGCCTTTGTTGGAACAGAAAACGAAACAACATCATCTGGTACAACCCCCCATACAGCAAAAACATCTCAACTAACATTGGCCACAAATTCCTCACTCTGATTGACAAACACTTTCCCAAAGGCAACAGCCTAAGAAAAGTATTCAACAAGAACAACATTAAATTGAGCTACAGCTGTATGAACAATATACGACAAATTATCTCAAACCACAACAAAACAATTGCAAATGAGCCGTCGACCCCCAGACAGAGCGACCCCAAAACCAACAAAGGCTGCAACTGCCGTAAGAAACCTGATTGCCCTCTCAACGGGGGGTGCTTACAAACATCAGTTGTCTACCAATCTAAGGTAACACGCAAGGACATTAACACATCCGACACATATGTAGGATTAACCGAGGGAGAGTTTAAAACCAGATGGAACAATCACAAGGCTTCTTTCAGGAACCAAAACCTGCGGAATACCACAGAACTCAGCAAACACATTTGGGACCTCAAAGACAATAATGTTGAATATTCAATAACATGGCAAATTCTTGCATCCAGCACACCTTACAATAGTGGTAATAAAAGATGCAACCTATGCTTGAAAGAGAAACTGTTTATTATATACCGTCCAGACCTGTCATCCCTCAACAAGCGCAGCGAAATTGTACCAGCATGCCGCCACAGACGGAAACACCTCCTAGGTAACACATGAGCCAATCACCACGCCCCTACGCCAGCCTGTACCCACCCACTCTGTGCCCTATATAACCCATGGTATGTGAATGCTCCCATTAAAATCTCCTGATGATTGAGGGAACCCCCTCATGAAACAGGCCTGTAGAGATGAAGTAGTCTTGTGATTTTTTTTCCCACACATACATATATTGCGCTCTACTACGGTATCGAGCACTATTTTTTGGATAACCTTATTAAGACATATATATATATATATGTATGAAATACTTGACTTGGTGAATTCTAGCTGTCAATATACTCCTCCCCTCTTAACCACGCCCCCAACCACGTCCCGCCCCACCCCCCGACCACGCCCCCACCCCCCACCTCCCGAAATCGGAGGTCTCAAGGTTGGCAAGTATGACTAGGAGGACACTCAACAAGCCACCAAATTAAAATACTTCCAAAGAAAAAGGTACGTCCTCGGCCCTTAGCCACACCCTTACTCCGAGTTTTGTAGAAATTTGCGGCCACGTTTTTGTAATTATTCTAACAAACAACAAAGAAAACATTATTAATTGGCACGGTCTAAGGCAGACCTGGGCAAATGAAGGCCCGGGGGCCACATGCGGCCCGTTAAGCTTTTCAATCTGGTTGACCCACTTAACATGCTTCAAAACTCACCATATTTGACCCACACATCAGGACCTGCAAAAATAGCCTTTTTAAAAAAAAAAAAACGAACCACAAAACTCAAAATTGCGCTCTAGCGCCCCCTAGGAAAAAAAAAAACGAGACTGCCTGTAACTCCCACTAGGAAGGTCGGAGAGACATGAAACAAAAACCTCTATGTAGGTCTGACTTAGACCTACATTTCATAATGGTACGTTGTCGGGCTAAAATAAACAGGAAGTTGGCAATTCCCCCTTCAAGACAAAACAGTACTAAAAACAGTAACTTTTGCCTCTTTGAGCTGTAATTTGACCCCCTTAACATGCTTCAAAACTCACCAAACTGAACGCACACATCAGGACTGGCAAAAATTGCGATCTAATAAAAAAACCTAACCCCAAATTTAAAAATTGCGCTCTAGAGCAATTTTTGAATAAAACGGAGAAAAAACTGCTCCTCGGAAGAAAAAAAAATGACAAAACTGCCTGTAACTCCCACTGGGAAAGTCGGAGAAACATGAAACAAAAACCTCTCCATAGGTCTCACTTAGACCTACATTTCATAGATTGACAACCCCCAGCAAAAATCAACAGGAAGTTGGCAATTCCCCCTTCAAGACAAAACAGTACTAAAAACAGTAACTTTTGCCTCTTTGAGCTGTAATTTGACCCCCTTAACAGGCTTCAAAACTCACCGAACTGAACGCACACATCAGGACTGGCAAAAATTGCGATCTAATAAAAAAACCTAACCCCAAATTTAAAAATTGCGCTCTAGAGCAATTTTTGAATAAAACGGAGAAAAAACTGCTCCTCGGAAGAAAAAAATGACAAAACTGTAACTGTAACTCCCACTGGGAAAGTCGGAGAAACATGAAACAAAAACCTCTCCGTAGGTCTCACTTAGACCTACATTTCATAGATTGACAACCCCCAGCAAAAATCAACAGGAAGTTGGCAATTCCCCCTTCAAGACAAAACAGTACTAAAAACAGTAACTTTTGCCTCTTTGAGCTGTAATTTGACCCCCTTAACACGCTTCAAAACTCACCAAACTGAACGCACACATCAGGACTGGCAAAAATTGCGATCTAATAAAAAAACCTAACCCCAAATTTAAAAATTGCGCTCTAGAGCAATTTTTGAATAAAACGGAGAAAAAACTGCTCCTCGGAAGAAAAAAAAATGACAAAACTGCCTGTAACTCCCACTGGGAAAGTCGGAGAAACAAAAACCTCTCCGTAGGTCTCACTTAGACCTACATTTCATAGATTGACAACCCCCAGCAAAAATCAACAGGAAGTTTGCTATTCCCCCTTCAAAACAAATTTTCTGTAAAAATCGGTCACCTTCCTTCAAAAACGAATTCCTCTGAGCGCGTTTGTCGTTTCGCCTTCAAACTAACACAGGAGAGAGATTGAACCCTTGTGATTACAATGACAGAAGCGCTTTTTTTCTAACTGCTCCGGTTTTGATTTTATGACCCTTCAAAGACCCGCTGCGCTGATGCTGCTGCGCTGCTGTTTTTTTAAGATGGCTGCTTAAAAGCAGGAAGCACCAACGTGCCCACACAATGCAGACAAGGTAGGTACACTAGACAAAAGTCTTGGGACACTTCAGACTAAAAGTAGACCTCTATTTTTTAAATGTTATTTACTAGCAAGCTGGTCTGGCTTTGCTCGACATTTTTAATTCTAAAAGACAAAACTCAAATAGAATTTGAAAATCCAAGAAAATATTTTAAAGACTGAAAATGGATGGGTCTTCACTTGTTTAAATAAATTCATTTATTTTTTACTTTTCTTCTTATTACTTTTAGAAATACAATTTTAGAGAAAAAAATACAACCTTAAAAATGATTTTAGGATTTTTAAACAAATATACCTTTTTACCTTTTAAATTTCTTCCTCTTCTTTCCTGACAATTTAAATCAACGTTCAAGTAAATTTATTTTTTTTATATTGTAAAGAATAATAAATATTTTAGCTTCTGGTTTTTCGACGAAGAATATTTGTGAAATATTTCTTCAAACTTTCTATGATTAAAATTCAAAAAAATTATTCTGGCAAATCTAGAAAATCTGTAGAATCAAATTTAAATCTTATTTCAAAGTATTTTGAATTTCTTTTAAAATTTTTGTTCTGGAAAATCTAGAAGAAATACTGATTTGTCTTTGTTCGAAATATAGCTTGGTCCAATTTGTTAAATATTCTAACAAAGTGCAGATTGGATTTTAACCAATTTAAAACATGTCATCAAAATTCTAAAATGTATCTTAATCAGGAAAAATGACTAATGACGTTCCATAAATTCTTTTAATTATTTCAAAAAGATTCAAATTAGATCGTTTTTCTCTTCTTTTTGTCGGTTGAATTTTGAATTTTAAAGAGTCGAAATTGAAGATAAACTATGTTTTAAAATTGTATTTAAATTTTTTTCGTGTTTTCTCCTCTTTTAAACCGTTCAATTAAGTGTTTTTTTCATCATTTATTCTCTACAAAAAACCTTCCGTAAAAGGAAAAAAAATGTACGACGGAATGACAGACAGAAATACCCATTTTTTTTATATATATAAATGTATTTATTTAGCTATTCTTGTTTAAATCACACTTACGTGTAACTTACAAATGACAATATATTTATTTATTTAAGTGTGTATCAAACTGGTAGCCCTTCGCATTAATCAGTACCCAAGAAGTAGTTTTTGGTTTCAAAAAGGTTGGTGACCCCTGTACTAGGGCATCAAATCAGTGTCAGTTGAGTCGGTCCATAGGTTGCCTGTAGGGATTTTTAATGTCCAGCAGATGTCAGTATTTAGTGACACAGTATCGACACAGTATCAATACAGTTTTGCAATGTGTCGAAACGCTTCATGACGCCTCATCAACCCATCACTAGTATGTATTAATCAGGGGTCTCAGACCCGCTGCCCACACCTTTATATGAGATTTGAAAGCTGGTGCGGCACGCGGGTTTCAAATGAATGGCGCTTGACAGCGTCATGCGAGCCGTGTTGGTACAGCATATAGCAACCACCATAACAGCGTTCCTGAACAGCTTCACGTGGTATGTGGCTTTTGCCTGCTCACGTAGGTGACAGCAACGCATACTTGCTCAACAACCACACAGGTTACACTGACGGTGGCGGTATAACATTTTTTTTTAACACTCTTACTAATAATGCGCCACACTGTGAACCCACACCAAACAAGAATGACAAACACATTTCGGGAGAACATCTGCACCATAACACAACAGGACAAATACCCAGAATCCCATGCAGCCCTAACTCTTCCGGGATACATTATACACCCCCGCTACCAAACCCCGCCCACCTCAACCGACGCACAGAGAGGGGGGTGGGGGGAGGTTGATGTGTGAGGGAGCAGGGTTGGGGTGGGGGTGGGGTTTGGTGGTAGCAGGGGTGTATAATATAGCCCGGAAGAGTCAGGGCTGCATGGGATTCTGGGTGTTTGTTCTGTTGTGTTTATGTTGTGTTAAGGTGCAGATGTTCTCCCGAAATGTGTTTGTCATTCTTGTTTGGTTTTGGTTCAAAGTGTGGCGCATTATTAGTAAGAGTGTTAAAGTTGTTTTATATGGCCACCGTCAGTGTAACCTGTGTGGCTGTTGACCAAGTATGCCTTGCTGTCACGTACGTGCGCAAGCAGAAGATGTATATTGTATAACAAGTGTTGGGCTAGCACGCTGTTAATATAAATTGTAGAAGGCGCTAAATGTTGTACCATCATCACTGGAGTATAAGTCGCATTTTTTGTGGAAATGTATTTGATAAAAGCCAACAGCAAGAATAGAATTTGAAAGGCAATTTAAAATAAATGAAGAATAGTGAACAACAGGCTGAATAAGTGTACGTTATATGAGGCATAAATAACCAACTGGTATGTTAACGTAACATATTATGGTACGAGTCATTCAAATAACTATAACATATAGAACATGCTATACGTTTACCAAACAATCTGTCACTCCTAATCGCTAAATCCCATGAAATCTTATACGTCTAGTCTCTTACGTGAATGAGATCAATAATATTATAATGTGTTCATCATTTCACACATAAGTCGCTCCTGAGTATAAGTCGCACCCCCGGCCAAACTATGAAAAAAAACTGCGACTTATAGTCCGTAAAATACGGTAATCATAGTGGTATTGACTAGATACACTACTGTACTTGGTATCATTACAGTGGATGCTAGGTGTAGAAGGGGTGTAGGACCGGTACTTTTCAGAGGCAGTTTATCTCAGCCTTCATATGACCCTTCTGTTCCTCTGCATTTCTCTTGTTTTCCATCAGTTTCTTCTTTAAGTGACACAGTTAGTCATATGAAGCCCTCTGGTTCTCCTGCAGATGCCCTCCCACCTCGCCTGTTTAAGGAGGTACTTGCTACTATTGGATCAAGTGTCCTTAACATTATCAATAGTAGCCTCTCTTCTGGAATAGTACCAGTAGAGTTTAAACATGCAGTGGTACGACCTCTACTTAAAAAACCAAGCCTCGACCCCTCTCTCCTCTCTAACCTCAGACCTATCTCTAATCTTCCATACATTTCCAAAATATTAGAGAAGGTTGTCTACAGTCAGTTGTTGCCCTTCTTAGAGGATAATGCTATCACTGAGCTGTTCCAGTCCGGTTTTAAAGCCCTCCACAGCACAGAGTCAGCGCTTCTAAAAGTTTTTAACGATATCCTCCTGTCCACTGATTCTGGTAAATATGTCGTCCTGGTGCTTTTAGATCTGTCTGCTGCGTTCCACGCCACCTTAATCACTCGTCTTGAGAACTGTGTGGGCATTAAGGGCGCCGCCCTCAACTGGTTCCGGTCGTACCTAACCGACAGGAGTTTTTGTGTAAAAGTAGACAGTTTTATGTCTTCCACAGCTCCTTTACCACATGGGGTCCCCCAGGGCTCAATCCTTGCCCCAATTTTATTTGCGCTTTACCTTCTCCCCCTTGGTTCTATTTTTAGGAAGTACAGTATTGCATTTCATTTTTACGCCGATGATTGCCAGATTTATTTTCCCATGGCACAAAATAACACGGTTCAACGTCTTATTGACTGCCTGCACGACATCAAAGTCTGGCTTTCAGCTAACTTCCTGAGCCTAAATGAAGACAAAACAGAAGTTATGTTGTTCGGTCCAAGTCGCTCTCCCTCCCCCAACGTTGACCTCGGCACTCTGACCCCGTATCTCAGCGACTGTGTCACAAACCTGGGGGTAAAGTTCGACTCAGATTTTAAATTCGAAAAACAAATCAGCAGCGTCGTACAAAAAAGCTTTTATCAATTACGCCAAATAGCGAAAGTGAAACCGCTTCTATCAGGACATGATCTTGAGAAATTAATCCACGCCTTTATCTCGACTCGTCTTGATTATTGTAATGCCCTGTATGTTGGCATTAGCCAGGCCTCCCTCGCCCGCCTGCAGCTCGTGCAGAACTCTGCTGCTCGTCTGCTAACACAGACCCGCAGACGTGAGCACATCACCCCTATTTTAGCGTCCCTTCACTGGCTCCCTGTGCGTTACCCAATCAATTTTAAACTCCTTTTATTTGTTTTTAAATGTCTAAACAACCTCGCGCCAACCTATCTCTCCGACCTCCTTCAGCCTTACTGCCCCACCCGATCCTTAAGATCAGCCGATCAGCTGCTGTTGACGGTCCCTGACACAAAGCTGAAGCTTAGAGGTGACAGAGCTTTCGCCGTTGCTGCTCCCAAGCTCTGGAACGACCTACCCCTGAGTGTTAGACAAGCCTCCTCTCTTCCTGTTTTTAAATCTCTCTTAAAAACATACTATTATTCCATGGCTTTTAACACTGAGTGATATCCATCCTGCAATGGCGCCCCATAATACACCTGCTGTGAACCTGTTTTTATGTTTTTATGTTTTTATTTATTCTATCCATCCATCCATCCATCTTCTTCCGCTTATCCAAGGTCGGGTTGCGGGGGCAGCAGCCTTAGCAGGGAAGCCCAGACTTCCCTCTCCCCAGCCACTTCGTCCAGCTCCTCCCGGGGGATCCCGAGGCGTTCCCAGGCCAGGCGGGAGACATAGTCTTCCCAACGTGTCCTGGGTCTTCCTCGTGGCCTCCTACCGGTCGGACGTGCCCTAAACATCTCCCTAGGGAGGCACTCGGGTGGCATCCTGACCAGATGCCCGAACCACCTCATCTGGCTCCTCTCGATGTGGAGGAGCAGCGGCTTTACTTTGAGCTCTCCCCGGATGACAGAGCTTCTCACCCTATCTCTAAGGGAGAGCCCCGCCACCCGGCGGAGGAAACTCATTTCGGCCGCTTGTACCCGTGATCTTGTCCTTTCGGTCATAACCCAAAGCTCATGACCATAGGTGAGGATGGGAACGTAGATCGACCGGTAAATTGAGAGCTTTGCCTTCCGGCTCAGCTCCTTCTTCACCACAACGGATCGATACAGCGTCCGCATTACTGAAGACGCCGCACCGATCCGCCTGTCGATCTCACGATCCACTCTTCCCCCACTCGTGAACAAGACTCCGAGGTACTTGAACTCCTCCACTATTTATTCTATTTCATTTATTTATTTTTTATCGTGTTCTGTTTGTGTTGTGTTGTGTTTGCTCGGTACTCGTTTTATCTTTTAACCTGCCCATTGTACAGCACTTTGGCTACCCCTGTGGTCAATTTTAAATGTGCTTTATAAATAAAGTTGATTTGATTTGATTTGATTAGTACTGAAAATGATTCATTGGTATCGCAGTACTATACTAATACCGTACAACCCTAAAATAAACTTTAACCAGAAGAAAGGACATATTGACTTTGCTTTCTAATTAACAGGGTTTAATGTTGGCCAAAGAACAGTCCAGCCGTTGTACTCACAGTGCAGATGAAAAACAGGCGGGTTAGAAGAGATGGTTAGAAACATCTAATTAGCTCGAAAACATACACATGTTTGACCGCTTGTAGAAAAACAGACACATTGCTCGACGGGACAAACTAAAAAGGATCGACCGCAGCGCTTGAAAGGTCAACGCTAAAAAAGTCATTAATGGCGAGCAGATTGCAAACACATTCATCAACAACTAGTGATGGGTTGATGAGGCGTCATGAAGCGTTTCGACACATTGCAAAACTGTATTGATACTGTGTCGATACTGTGTCACTAAATACTGACATCTGCTGGACATTAAAAATCCCTACAGGCAACCTATGGACCGACTCAACTGACACTGATTTGATGCCCTAGTACAGGGGTCACCAACCTTTTTGAAACCAAAAACTACTTCTTGGGTACTGATTAATGCGAAGGGCTACCAGTTTGATACACACTTAAATAAATAAATATATTGTCATTTGTAAGTTACACGTAAGTGTGATTTAAACAAGAATAGCTAAATAAATACATTCATATATCAAATAAAATGGGTATTTCTGTCTGTCATTCCGTCGTACATTTTTTTTTCCTTTTACGGAAGGTTTTTTGTAGAGAATAAATGATGAAAAAAACACTTAATTGAACGGTTTAAAAGAGGAGAAAACACGAAAAAAAAATTAAAATAAAATTTTGAAACATAGTTTATCTTCAATTTCGACTTTTTAAAATTCAAAATTCAACTGACAAAAAGAAGAGAAAAACTAGCTAATTTGAATCTTTTTGAAAAAAATGTAAAAAATTTATGGAACATCATTAGTCATTTTTCCTGATTAAGATACATTTTAGAATTTTGATGACATGTTTTAAATTGGTTAAAATCCAATCTGCACTTTGTTAGAATATTTAACAAATTGGACCAAGCTATATTTCTAACAAAGACAAATCAGTATTTCTTCTACATTTTCCAGAACAAACATTTTAAAAGAAATTCTAAATACTTTGAAATAAGATTTAAATTTGATTCTACAGATTTTCTAGATTTGCCAGAATATTTTTTTTGAATTTTAATCATAGTAAGTTTGAAGAAATATTTCACAAATATTCTTCGTCGAAAAAACAGAAGCTAAAATATTTATTATTCTTTACAATAAAAAAAAAATAAAAAAATAACTTGAACATTGATTTAAATTGTCAGGAAAGAAGAGGAAGACATTTAAAAGGTAAAAAGGTATATTTGTTTCAAAATCCTAAAATCATTTTTAAGGTTGTATTTTTTTCTCTAAAATTGTATTTCTAAAAGTAAAAAATAAATGAATTTATTTCAACAAGTGAAGACCCATCCATCCATCCATTTTCTACCGCTTATTCCAAGTGAAGACCAAGTCTTTAAAATATTTTCTTGGATTTTCAAATTCTATTTGAGTTTTGTCTCTTTTAGAATTAAAAATGTCGAGCAAAGCGAGACCAGCTTGCTAGTAAATAATAATAAAAAAAAAAAAATAGAGGCAGCTCACTGGTAAGTGCTGCTCTTTGAGCTATTTTTAGAACAGGCCAGCGGGCGACTGATCTGGTCCTTACGGGCTACCTGGTGACCGCGGGCACCGCGTTGGTGACCCCTGCCCTAGTATATACAATCATATCTTTTTCAATAGTATCTTTTTTAGATACAGTCAATAAATAATGTGAACATGTATCATAACGTGGAAATCTAAGAGAACGTGTTGTGGATGATTGTGGACTGGGAATTTTTTTTATTTTATTTTTTTACACATTTTTATTAAAAAAAAGAAAAAAGAAAAAAGTTTTTCCGACGTATTACATTTTAGACGATTGTAATTAAAGGCGTTGTTTTTTTTTAGATGATAATGACGGTTTACAAGCGTTACGCTCCATAAAAACTATTCATAGCGCCTGCCTTGGATGTTTGTCCAATGGCAGCAGACGCATCAAAGAAAGGTCGGAGCAGGAGTGTCAATCATCACTAATGTGCCTCATAAAGCTGATTGTTAGTCTGCATGGTGACTGCGGTGCAAGTAAGTGACACGAGCTACAGCCGGATGACAAAAACGAGCGAGGAGATTGACGGGGTTGTCACTCACTGCGGCATGTCGGGATGTCGCAGTATCGCCAGTAGATTCCGTCTTCGTGGTCGGCGATGTAACACCACGGCTGGACGTCGCCGTCCGGATTCCTGGGAATCAAACAGGATCAGTGAATTGCTTTATTTTGACATGTTCATGGTAATAAATGCGAATAATTCATTCATTTAAAACAAGTATTAAATTATCAATCATATACATTCATAAAAATGCCTGACATGTACAAGTGATCATGGAATATAAACAATTAGTAAATAGTATTACTTTTTCTTTTTTTTTTTTTAATTTCATAAAGAATTTAATTAATCATTTTAGACTTTACACTTTTTTTCTAGTCAGACAATATTTTTGGTGCAATGGATGGAATTTATATGATTGCAACATACTTCAATTATCAATAAAATAATAATAATATGAAATATTAATGACAATACTATTATCATAATAGCATAACAATAACAGTGCTAATGTGAAATAATGTGTATTTTTTAATTTTCTTCAAGTCAGACAATATTTTTCATACAATGGATGGAATTTATGTAATTGTAACTTATTTACATTATTATTAAAGTAATAATAAAAATAATAATAATGACGAGATATAGCATAGCAATAATAGTTACAACAATATTGTTGGTACAAAATTATGACATTTATGTAATTGTAACATATTTAAATGATCAATAAAATAATAATAATAATAATCTAAAATAATAATGACAATATAATTATCAAAATAGCATAACAATAACAGTGCTAATGTGAAATAATATGTATTTTTAAATGTTCTTCAAGTCAGACAATATTAACTAACCCTAACCCTAACCCTAACCCTAACCCCTAACCCTAACCTTAACCCCTAACCCTAACCCTAACCCTAACCCTAAAATGAAGAAATAATGACAATAATATTATCGAAATAGCATAGCAATAATAATTGCAACAATATTTTTGGTACAAATGATGACATTTATGTAATTGTAACATATTTCAATTATCAATGAAATAATAATTATAATAACAATATGAAATAATAATGACAATACTATTATCAAAATAGCACAACAATAACAGTGCTAATGTGAAATAATGTGTATTTTTAAATGTTCTTCAAGTCAGACAATATTAACTAACCCTAACCCTAACCCTAACCCTAACCCCTAACCCTAACCTTAACCCCTAACCCTAACCCTAACCCTAAAATGAAGAAATAATGACAATAATATTATCGAAATAGCATAGCAAAAATAATTACAACAATATTTTTGGTACAAATGATGACATTTATGTAATTGTAACATATTTCAATTATCAATAAAATAATAATTATAATAATAATATGAAATAATAATGACAATACTATAATCAAAATAGCAAAACAATAACAGTGCTAATGTGAAATAATGTGTATTTTTTTAATTTTCTTCAAGTCAGACAATATTTTTGATACAATGGATGGAATTTATGTAATTGTAACTTATTTACATTTTTATTAAAGTAATAATAAAAATAATAATAATGACGAGATATAGCATAGCAATAATAGTTACAACAATATTGTTGGTACAAAATTATGACATTTATGTAATTGTAACATATTTAAATGATCAATAAAATAATAATAATCTGAAATAATTATGACAATATTATTATCAAAACAGCATAACAATAACAGTGCTAATGTGAAATAATGTGTATTTTTAAATGTTCTTCAAGTCAGACAATATTAACTAACCCTAACCCTAACCCTAACCCTAACCCCTAACCCTAACCCTAACCCTAAAATGAAGAAATAATGACAATAATATTATCGAAATAGCATAGCAATAATAATTGCAACAATATTTTTGGTACAAATGATGACATTTATGTAATTGTAACATATTTCAATTATCAATGAAATAATAATTATAATAATAATATGAAATAATAATGACAATACTATTATCATAATAGCACAACAATAACAGTGCTAATGTGAAATAATGTGTATTTTTTTGTTTTCTTCAAGTCAGACAATATTTTTGATACAATGGATGGAATTTATGTAATTGTAATTTGTTTACATTATTATTAAAGTAATAATAATAATAATAATGATGAGATGAAGAAATAATGACAATAATATTGAAATAGCATAGCAATAATAGTTACAACAATATTGTTGGTACAAAATTATGACATTTATGTAATTGTAACATATTTAAATTATCAATAAAATAATAATAATAATAATCTAAAATAATAATGACAATATAATTATCAAAATAGCATAACAATAACAGTGCTAATGTGAAATAATGTGTATTTTTAAATGTTCTTCAAGTCAGACAATATTAACTAACCCTAACCCTAACCCTAACCCAAACCCCTAACCCTAACCTTAACCCCTAACCCTAACCCTAACCCTAAAATGAAGAAATAATGACAATAATATTATCGAAATAGCATAGCAAAAATAATTACAACAATATTTTTGGTACAAATGATGACATTTATGTAATTGTAACATATTTCAATTATCAATAAAATAATAATTATAATAATAATATGAAATATTAATGACAATACTATTATCATAATAGCATAACAATAACAGTGCTAATGTGAAATAATGTGTATTTTTTTATTTTCTTCAAGTCAGACAATATTTTTGATACAATGGATGGAATTTATGTAATTGTAAGTTATTTACATTATTATTAGAGTAGTAATAATAATAATAATAATAATAATGATGAGATGAAGAAATAATGACAATAATATTGAAATAGCATAGCAATAATAGTTACAACAATATTGTTGGTACAAAATTATGACATTTATGTAATTGTAACATATTTAAATTATCAATAAAATAATAATAATAATGACAATATTATTATCATAATAGCATAACAATAACAGTGATAATGTGAAATAATGTGTATTTTGAAATGTTCTTCAAGTCAGACAATATTAACTAACCCTAACCCTAACCCTAACCCTAACCTTAACCCCTAACCCTAACCCTAACCCTAAAATGAAGAAATAATGACAATAATATTATCGAAATAGCATAGCAATAATAATTGCAACAATATTTTTGGTACAAATTATGACATTTATGTAATTGTAACATATTTCAATTATCAATAAAATAATAATTATAATAATAATATGAAATATTAATGACAATACTATTATCATAATAGCATAACAATAACAGTGCTAATGTGAAATAATGTGTATTTTTTTATTTTCTTCAAGTCAGACAATATTTTTCATACAATGGATGGAATTTATGTAATTGTAACTTATTTACATTATTATTAAAGTAATAATAAAAATAATAATAATGACGAGATGAAGAAATAATGACAATAATATTGAAATAGCATAGCAATAATAGTTACAATAATATTGTTGGTACACAATTATGACATTTATGTAATTGTAAGATATTTAAATTATCAATAAAATAATAATAATAATGACAATATTATTATCATAATAGCATAACAATAACAGTGCTAATGTGAAATAATGTGTATTTTTAAAGGTTCTTCAAGTCAGACAATATTAACTAACCCTAACCCTAACCCCTAACCCTAACCTTAACCCCTAACCCTAACCCTAACCCTAAAATAAAGAAATAATGACAATAATATTATCGAAATAGCATAGCAAAAATAATTACAACAATATTTTTGGTACAAATGATGACATTTATGTAATTGTAACATATTTCAATTATCAATAAAATAATAATAATAATGACAATATTATTATCATAATAGCATAACAATAACAGTGATAATGTGAAATAATGTGTATTTTGAAATGTTCTTCAAGTCAGACAATATTAACTAACCCTAACCCTAACCCCTAACCCTAACCTTAACCCCTAACCCTAACCCTAAAATGAAGAAATAATGACAATAATATTATCGAAATAGCATAGCAAAAATAATTACAACAATATTTTTGGTACAAATGATGACATTTATGTAATTGTAACATATAATAATTATAATAATAATATGAAATAATAATGACAATACTATTATCAAAATAGCATAACAATAACAGTGCTAATGTGAAATAATGTGTATTTTTTTAAATTTTCTTCAAGTCAGACAATATTTTTGATACAATGGATGGAATTTATGTAATTGTAACTTATTTACATTATTATTAAAGTAATAATAAAAATAATAATAATGACGAGATGAAGAAATAATGACAATAATATTGAAATAGCATAGCAATAATAGTTACAATAATATTGTTGGTACAAAATTATGACATTTATGTAATTGTAAGATATTTAAATCATCAATAAAATAATAATAATAATCTGAAATAATTATGACAATATTATTATCAAAACAGCATAACAATAACCGTGCTAATGTGAAATAATGTGTATTTTTAAATGTTCTGCAAGTCAGACAATATTAACTAACCCTAACCCTAACCCTAACCTTAACCCCTAACCCTAACCCTAACCCTAAAATGAAGAAATAATGACAATAATATTATCGAAATAGCATAGCAATAATAATTGCAACAATATTTTTGGTACAAATGATGACATTTATGTAATTGTAACATATTTCAATTATCAATAAAATAATAATTATAATAATAATATGAAATATTAATGACAATAATATTATCATAATAGCATAACAATAACAGTGCTAATGTGAAATAATGTGTATTTTTAAATGTTCTTCAAGTCAGACAATATTAACTAACCCTAACCCTAACCCTAACCCTAACCCTAACCTTAACCCCTAACCCTAACCCTAACCCTAAAATGAAGAAATAATGACAATAATATTATCGAAATAGCATAGCAAAAATAATTACAACAATATTTTTGGTACAAATGATGACATTTATGTAATTGTAACATATTTCAATTATCAATGAAATAATAATTATAATAATAATATGAAATATTAATGACAATACTATTATCAAAATAGCACAACAATAACAGTGCTAATGTGAAATAATGTGTATTTTTTATTTTCTTCAAGTCGGACAATATTTTTGATACAATGGATGGAATTTATGTAATTGTCACTTATTTACATTATTATTAAAGTAATAATAATAATAATAATAATAATAATGACGAGATGAAGAAATAATGACAATAATATTGAAATAGCATAGCAATAATAGTTACAACAATATTGTTGGTACAAAATTATGACATTTATGTAATTGTAACATATTTAAATTATCAATAAAATAATAATAATAATAATCTAAAATAATAATGACAATATAATTATCAAAATAGCATAACAATAACAGTGCTAATGTGAAATAATGTGTATTTTTAAATGTTCTTCAAGTCAGACAATATTAACTAACCCTAACCCTAACCCTAACCCTAACCCAAACCCCTAACCCTAACCTTAACCCCTAACCCTAACCCTAACCCTAAAATGAAGAAATAATGACAATAATATTATCGAAATAGCAAAGCAAAAATAATTACAACAATATTTTTGGTACAAATGATGACATTTATGTAATTGTAACATATTTCAATTATCAATGAAATAATAATTATAATAATAATATGAAATAATAATGACAATACTATTATCATAATAGCACAACAATAACAGTGCTAATGTGAAATAATGTGTATTTTTTTGTTTTCTTCAAGTCAGACAATATTTTTGATACAATGGATGGAATTTATGTAATTGTAATTTGTTTACATTATTATTAAAGTAATAATAATAATAATAATGATGAGATGAAGAAATAATGACAATAATATTGAAATAGCATAGCAATAATAGTTACAACAATATTGTTGGTACAAAATTATGACATTTATGTAATTGTAACATATTTAAATTATCAATAAAATAATAATAATAATAATCTAAAATAATAATGACAATATAATTATCAAAATAGCATAACAATAACAGTGCTAATATGAAATAATGTGTATTTTTAAATGTTCTTCAAGTCAGACAATATTAACTAACCCTAACCCTAACCCTAACCCAAACCCCTAACCCTAACCTTAACCCCTAACCCTAACCCTAACCCTAAAATGAAGAAATAATGACAATAATATTATCGAAATAGCATAGCAAAAATAATTACAACAATATTTTTGGTACAAATGATGACATTTATGTAATTGTAACATATTTCAATTATCAATAAAATAATAATTATAATAATAATATGAAATATTAATGACAATACTATTATCATAATAGCATAACAATAACAGTGCTAATGTGAAATAATGTGTATTTTTTTATTTTCTTCAAGTCAGACAATATTTTTGATACAATGGATGGAATTTATGTAATTGTAAGTTATTTACATTATTATTAAAGTAATAATAATAATAATAATAATAATGATGAGATGAAGAAATAATGACAATAATATTGAAATAGCATAGCAATAATAGTTACAACAATATTGTTGGTACAAAATTATGACATTTATGTAATTGTAACATATTTAAATTATCAATAAAATAATAATAATAATGACAATATTATTATCATAATAGCATAACAATAACAGTGATAATGTGAAATAATGTGTATTTTGAAATGTTCTTCAAGTCAGACAATATTAACTAACCCTAACCCAAACCCCTAACCCTAACCTTAACCCCTAACCCTAACCCTAACCCTAAAATGAAGAAATAATGACAATAATATTATCGAAATAGCATAGCAAAAATAATTACAACAATATTTTTGGTACAAATGATGACATTTATGTAATTGTAACATATTTCAATTATCAATAAAATAATAATTATAATAATAATATGAAATAATAATGACAATACTATTATCAAAATAGCATAACAATAACAGTGCTAATGTGAAATAATGTGTATTTTTTTTTATTTTCTTCAAGTCAGACAATATTTTTGATACAATGGATGGAATTTATGTAATTGTAACTTATTTACATTATTATAAAAGTAATAATAATAATAATAATAATAATGATGAGATGAAGAAATAATGACAATAATATTGAAATAGCATAGCAATAATAGTTACAACAATATTGTTGGTACAAAATGACGACATTTATGTAATTGTAACATATTTAAATTATCAATAAAATAACAATAATAATAATCTGAAATAATAATGACAATATAATTATCAAAATAGCATAACAATAACAGTGCTAATGTGAAATAATGTGTATTTTTAAATGTTCTTCAAGTCAGACAATATTAACTAACCCTAACCCTAACCCTAACCCTAACCTTAACCCCTAACCCTAACCCTAACCCTAAAATGAAGAAATAATGACAATAATATTATCGAAATAGCATAGCAAAAATAATTACAACAATATTTTTGGTACAAATGATGACATTTATGTAATTGTAACATATTTCAATTATCAATGAAATAATAATTATAATAATAATATGAAATAATAATGACAATACTATTATCAAAATAGCATAACAATAACAGTGCTAACGTGAAATAATGTGTATTTTTTTATTTTCTTCAAGTCAGACAATATTTTTGATACAATGGATGGAATTTATGTAATTGTAACTTATTTACATTATTATTAAAGTAATAATAAAAATAATAATAATGACGAGATGAAGAAATAATGACAATAATATTGAAATAGCATAGCAATAATTGTTACAATAATATTGTTGGTACAAAATTATGACATTTATGTAATTGTAAAATATTTAAATCATCAATAAAATAATAATAATAATCTGAAATAATTATGACAATATTATTATCAAAACAGCATAACAATAACAGTGCTAATGTGAAATAATGTGTATTTTTAAATGTTCTTCAAGTCAGACAATATTAACTAACCCTAACCCTAACCCTAACCCTAACCCCTAACCCTAACCTTAACCCCTAACCCTAACCCTAAAATGAAGAAATAATGACAATAATATTATCGAAATAGCATAGCAAAGATAATTACAACAATATTTTTGGTACAAATGATGACATTTATGTAATTGTAACATATTTCAATTATCAATAAAATAATAATTATAATAATAATATAAAATATTAATGACAATACTATTATCATAATAGCATAACAATAACAGTGCTAACGTGAAATAATGTGTATTTTTTTATTTTCTTCAAGTCAGACAATATTTTTGATACAATGGATGGAATTTATGTAATTGTAAGTTATTTACATTATTATTAAAGTAATAATAATAATAATAATAATAATAATAATAATAATAATGATGAGATGAAGAAATAATGACAATAATATTGAAATAGCATAGCAATAATAGTTACAACAATATTGTTGGTACAAAATTATGACATTTATGTAATTGTAACATATTTAAATTATCAATAAAATAATAATAATAATGACAATATTATTATCATAATAGCATAATAATAACAGTGATAATGTGAAATAATGTGTATTTTGAAATGTTCTTCAAGTCAGACAATATTAACTAACCCTAACCCTAACCCCTAACCCTAACCTTAACCCCTAACCCTAACCCTAACCCTAAAATGAAGAAATAATGACAATAATATTATCGAAATAGCATAGCAAAAATAATTACAACAATATTTTTGGTACAAATGATGACATTTATGTAATTGTAACATATTTCAATTATCAATAAAATAATAATTATAATAATAATATGAAATAATAATGACAATACTATTATCAAAATAGCATAACAATAACAGTGCTAATGTGAAATAATGTGTATTTTTTTATTTTCTTCAAGTCAGACAATATTTTTGATACAATGGATGGAATTTATGTAATTGTAAGTTATTTACATTATTATTAAAGTAATAATAATAATAATAATAATAATGATGAGATGAAGAAATAATGACAATAATATTGAAATAGCATAGCAATAATAGTTACAACAATATTGCTGGTACAAAATGATGCCATTTATGTAATTGTAACATATTTAAATTATCAATAAAATAACAATAATAATAATCTGAAATAATAATGACAATATAATTATCAAAATAGCATAACAATAACAGTGCTAATGTGAAATAATGTGTATTTTTAAATGTTCTTCAAGTCAGACAATATTAACTAACCCTAACCCTAACCCTAACCCTAACCCTAACCTTAACCCTAACCCTAAAATGAAGAAATAATGACAATAATATTATCGAAATAGCATAGCAAAAATAATTACAACAATATTTTTGGTACAAATGATGACATTTATGTAATTGTAACATATTTCAATTATCAATAAAATAATAATTATAATAATAATATGAAATAATAATGACAATACTATTATCAAAATAGCATAACAATAACAGTGCTAACGTGAAATAATGTGTATTTTTTTATTTTCTTCAAGTCAGACAATATTTTTGATACAATGGATGGAATGTATGTAATTGTAACTTATTTACATTATTATTAAAGTAATAATAAAAATAATAATAATGATGAGATGAAGAAATAATGACAATAATATTGAAATAGCATAGCAATAATAGTTACAATAATATTGTTGGTACAAAATTATGACATTTATGTAATTGTAACATATTTAAATTATCAATAAAATAATAATAATAATCTGAAATAATTATGACAATATTATTATCAAAACAGCATAACAATAAAAGTGCTAATGTAAAATAATGTGTATTTTTAAATGTTCTTCAAGTCAGACAATATTAACTAACCCTAACCCTAACCCTAACAATAACCCCTAACCCTAACCCTAACCCTAAAATGAAAAAATAATGACAATAATATTATCGAAATAGCATAGCAATAATAATTGCAACAATATTTTTGGTACAAAATTATGACAATTATGTAATTGTAACATATTTAAATGATCAATAAAATAATAATAATAATAATCTAAAATAATAATGACAATATAATTATCAAAATAGCATAACAATAACAGTGCTAATGTGAAATAATGTGTATTTTTAAATGTTCTTCAAGTCAGACAATATTAACTAACCCTAACCCTAACCCTAACCCCTAACCCTAACCTTAACCCCTAACCCTAACCCTAACCCTAACCCTAACCCTAAAATGAAGAAATAATGACAATAATATTATCGAAATAGCATAGCAATAATAATTGCAACAATATTTTTGGTACAAATGATGACATTTATGTAATTGTAACATATTTCAATTATCAATGAAATAATAATTATAATAATAATATGAAATAATAATGACAATACTATTATCAAAATAGCATAACAATAACAGTGCTAATGTGAAATAATGTGTATTTTTTTTTATTTTCTTCAAGTCAGACAATATCTTTGATACAATGGATGGAATTTATGTAATTGTAACTTATTTACATTATTATTAAAGTAATAATAAAAATAATAATAATGATGAGATGAAGAAATAATGACAATAAAATTGAAATAGCATAGCAATAATAGTTACAATAATATTGTTGGTACAAAATTATGACATTTATGTAATTGTAAGATATTTAAATTATCAATAAAATAATAATAATAATCTGAAATAATTATGACAATATTATTATCAAAATAGCATAACAATAACAGTGCTAATGTGAAATAATGTGTATTTTTAAATGTTCTTCAAGTCAGACAATATTAACTAACCCTAACCCTAACCCTAACCCTAACCCCTAACCCTAACCCTAACCCCTAACCCTAACCCTAACCCTAAAATGAAGAAATAATGACAATAATATTATCGAAATAGCATAGCAAAAATAATTACAACAATATTTTTGGTACAAATGATGACATTTATGTAATTGTAACATATTTCAATTATCAATAAAATAATAATTATAATAATAATATGAAATATTAATGACAATACTATTATCATAATAGCATAACAATAACAGTGCTAATGTGAAATAATTTGTATTTTTTTTATTTTCTTCAAGTCAGACAATATTTTTGATACAATGGATGGAATTTATGTAATTGTAACTTATTTACATTATTATTAAAGTAATAATAAAAATAATAATAATGACGAGATGAAGAAATAATGACAATAATATTGAAATAGCATAGCAATAATAGTTACAACAAAATTGTTGGTACAAAATGATGACATTTATGTAATTGTAACATATTTAAATTATCAATAAAATAATAATAATAATCTGAAACAATTATGACAATATTATTATCAAAACAGCATAACAATAACAGTGCTAATGTGAAATAATGTGTATTTTTAAATGTTCTTCAAGTCAGACAATATTAACTAACCCTAACCCTAACAATAACCCCTAACCCTAACCTTAACCCCTAACCCTAACCCTAACCCTAAAATGAAGAAATAATGACAATAATATTATCGAAATAGCATAGCAATAATAATTGCAACAATATTTTTGGTACAAATGATGACATTTATGTAATTGTAACATATTTCAATTATCAATAAAATAATAATTATAATAACAATATAAAATATTAATGACAATAATATTATCATAATAGCATAACAATAACAGTGCTAATGTGAAATAATGTGTATTTTTAAATGTTCTTCAAGTCAGACAATATTAACTAACCCTAACCCTAACCCTAACCCTAACCTTAACCCCTAACCCTAACCCTAACCCTAAAATGAAGAAATAATGACAATAATATTATCGAAATAGCATAGCAAAAATAATTACAACAATATTTTTGGTACAAATGATGACATTTATGTAATTGTAACATATTTCAATTATCAATGAAATAATAATTATAATAATAATATGAAATAATAATGACAATACTATTATCAAAATAGCATAACAATAACAGTGCTAACGTGAAATAATGTGTATTTTTTTATTTTCTTCAAGTCAGACAATATTTTTGATACAATGGATGGAATTTATGTAATTGTAACTTATTTACATTATTATTAAAGTAATAATAAAAATAATAATAATGACGAGATGAAGAAATAATGACAATAATATTGAAATAGCATAGCAATAATAGTTACAATAATATTGTTGGTACAAAATTATGACATTTATGTAATTGTAAGATATTTAAATGATCAATAAAATAATAATAATAATTTGAAATAATTATGACAATATTATTATCAAAATAGCATAACAATAACAGTGCTAATGTGAAATAATGTGTATTTTTAAATGTTCTTCAAGTCAGACAATATTAGCTAACCCTAACCCTAACCCTAACCCCTAACCCTAACCTTAACCCCTAACCCTAACCCTAAAATGAAGAAATAATGACAATAATATTATCAAAATAGCATAGCAATAATAATTGCAACAATATTTTTGGTACAAATGATGACATTTATGTAATTGTAACATATTTCAATTATCAATAAAATAATAATTATAATAATAATATGAAATAATAATGACAATACTATTATCAAAATAGCATAACAATAACAGTGCTAATGTGAAATAATGTGTATTTTTTTTATTTTCTTCAAGTCAGACAATATTTTTGATACAATGGATGGAATTTATGTAATTGTAACTTATTTACATTATTATTAAAGTAATAATAATAATAATAATAATAATGATGAGATGAAGAAATAATGACAATAATATTGAAATAGCATAGCAATAATAGTTACAACAATATTGTTGGTACAAAATTATGACATTTATGTAATTGTAACATATTTAAATTATCAATAAAATAATAATAATAATCTGAAATAATTATGACAATATCATTATCAAAATAGCATAACAATAACAGTGCTAATGTGAAATAATGTGTATTTTGAAATGTTCTTCAAGTCAGACAATATTAACTAACCCTAACCCTAACCCTAACCCTAACCCCTAACCCTAAAATGAAGAAATAATGACAATAATATTATCGAAATAGCATAGCAATAATAATTGCAACAATATTTTTGGTACAAAATTATGACATTTATGTAATTGTAACATATTTAAATGATCAATAAAATAATAATAATAATAATCTGAAATAATAATGACAATATAATTATCAAAATAGCATAACAATAACAGTGCTAATGTGAAATAATGTGTATTTTTAAATGTTCTTCAAGTCAGACAATATTAACTAACCCTAACCCTAACCCTAACCCTAACCTTAACCCCTAACCCTAACCCTAACCCTAAAATGAAGAAATAATGACAATAATATTATCGAAATAGCATAGCAAAAATAATTACAACAATATTTTTGGTACAAATGATGACATTTATGTAATTGTAACATATTTCAATTATCAATAAAATAATAATTATAATAATAATATGAAATAATAATGACAATACTATTATCATAATAGCATAACAATAACAGTGCTAATGTGAAATAATGTGTATTTTTTATTTTCTTCAAGTCAGACAATATTTTTGATACAATGGATGGAATTTATGTAATTGTAACTTATTTACATTATTATAAAAGTAATAATAATAATAATAATAATAATAATAATGACGAGATGAAGAAATGATGACAATAATATTGAAATAGCATAGCAATAATAGTTACAACAATATTGTTGGTACAAAATGATGACATGTATGTAATTGTAACATATTTAAATTATCAATAAAATAACAATAATAATAATCTGAAATAATAATGACAATATAATTATCAAAATAGCATAACAATAACAGTGCTAATGTGAAATAATGTGTATTTTTAAATGTTCTTCAAGTCAGACAATATTAACTAACCCTAACCCTAACCCTAACCCTAACCCCTAACCCTAACCCTAACCCCTAACCCTAACCCTAACCCTAAAATGAAGAAATAATGACAATAATATTATCGAAATAGCATAGCAAAAATAATTACAACAATATTTTTGGTACAAATGATGACATTTATGTAATTGTAACACATTTAAATTATTAATAAAATAACAATAATAAAAATAATACTAATAATATTCATCCATCAATTTTCTACCGCTTGTCCCTTATTGGGTCGCAGGGGGTGCTGGAGCCTATCTCAGCTGCATCCTAATAGGTGTGAAATAGTAATGACAATAATTTTTTTAAAGTAGCTTAATAATAATACTGCTAATGTGACATAATACCATTTTCTTCAAGTCAGACAATATTTTTGGTAAGATGGATGGAATTTATGTAATGTAACATATTTAAATTATTAATAACAAATAAATAATAATAATAATAATAATATAAAAGTAATAGATGTAATCATGTGAAATAATAATAATGACAATAATATCAAAATAGCATAATAATATAGTACATATGTGAAATAATATGTACTTTTCAATTTTTTTCTAGTCACATTATATTTGGTACAATTGATGAAATGTATGTAATTTTGACATATTTAAATTATTATTATTATTAATAATAATAATAATAGGTGTACTAATGTGAAATAATATTATTTTTGATAAAATAACAATATAAATAATTGTTTATATTAAAACCAATTAGCATTAGTTAGATCAGCATCCTGGATTGGATGCTGATGTATACAATAATTACTTCATTTTGGAAAATTAAAACAACAAGTAAAGTTAATAAAATTGCATTGTGGCTACATCTAAAAATTTCAATTTAATTTGATTGTAATTACTTTTAAATGGTATTTTAATTACATAGTACGTCAATAATATCTTATTAATTATTTTTCTTTTGAGTAAATACAATTGTAAAAGTTTAATGTTATTGTTAAATTATATAATATAATATAATAACAATATAATATAATATAATACTACAATATATCAGTATATATTATATACTGTATATATAATATGTAAATATTACATATATGTTTTATTGCTACTATGGTACATTTTTTTGTCTACTTTATACCTGCATTATCCTTTCCATCCGTACCCTTTCCATCCTTTGTAACTGAGCTTCAATGTGGAACAATTTCCCTTGTGGATCAATAAAGTTCATCTAAGTTTAAGTTATCAATATTAATGATAACAATAACATTAATATTGATATTAGGGGTGTAACGGTACGTTTCGGTACGGGGGTTTTGGTTCGGTTCGGAGGTGTACCGAACGAGTTTCCACACGAACATATTAAGTAGCTGCCTAAGCTAAAGTCTTAACAAGCTGCTCCGCTTCCTTCTGCCTGTCTCTGTCAGTCCTCTACACAGCACCCAGCATTGTCCCACCCACACAACCATCTGATTGGTTACAAACAGAGCGGTAACAGCCAATCAGCAGTGCGTATTGTCGGAGGCAGATATTTACATATATCCGTATTTAAGTGTTACTTCTTTATTTTCATAATCATATTACAAAACAGCTAGTGTTTTTCTTCCAATTGTGGTCTTTTGGTTGTCTGCAAATACTGTGTGCTAACCTTGACTATGGAATGTAAGAAGGAGAGATACTCCTTCTCCTTATCTGTTCTTGTGTCCAGATGCGGAGGACAACGGGCATGTGTTTGGGCTGGAAAGACAAGACAACGAGGGTGGGAGGGAGAGAGACTTTATAGAAGAGAAGGTTTCCATATTTTAGATCAGACCATCTTAGCTGCGCGATTGAATGTTCTATGCTGGACTGGTCTCATTATATTTCCAAAGCTTTGGGGCTAAAATTACAAAATACCTATTCTGTCTCTGGTGGTTCTTCTACTCAGCCATAAGTGTCATAAAAGAGCGACTTGAATTCCCTGGGAGGAACAACTGGTCCAAACGCAACAGTATTCAGAGCGCATGAAGTCAGTGCTTAGTGTTTAGCAGGTAATCATCAGGCAGCGGACTCTCCCAAAATGATAATAAACACCTCCCAGTCAACTACTAGTAACATCACTATGAGCCCGTTGACCTTCTAGAAATATAAAAGGCAGTCCAGATCGCTCGCAGTCTTGGCTTAATGTGAAGGCTAATTCGCTTTTAGCGTAACGTTAGCTCATTTTGCGGTGTGTGTGTGTGTGTTACGGACAGCAAAGCCCTGTCTGTCTGTTATTTCACTTTACCTTTTTCTGTGTTGATTGAGCTGTGTTGAAACAGCAAAAAAGGACATTATGTTAAATGAAGAGTTTCTGTCTCTGATAGTTGATATAATAATGTAAGTGCATCATAAAGCCTACAAGAACTCCACGGTGTTCAGGGATGAATAGTCTCTCCTATTGCTATTGTACCATTTTTTCAGCTATAGTTACATTAAAAGGGAACATTATCAGCAGACCTATTTAAGCGTCAATATATACCTTGATGTTGCAGAAAAAAGACCATATATTTTTTTAACCGATTTCCGAACTCTAAATGGGTGAATTTTGGCGAATTAAACGCCTTTCTATTATTCGCTCTCGGAGCGATGACGTCACGCCATTTTCTCAAACACCGAGTCAAATCAGCTCTGTTATTTTCCGTTTTTCCGACTGTTTTCCGTACCTTGGAGACATCATGCCTCGTCGGTGTGTTGTCGGAGGGTGTAACAACACGAACGGGGACGGATTCAAGTTGCACCAGTGGCCCAAAGATGCCAAAGTGGCAAGAAATTGGACGTTTGTTCCGCACACTTTACCGACGAAAGCTATGCTACGACAGAGATGGCAAGAATGTGTGGATATCCTGCGACACTCAAAGCAGATGCATTTCCAACGATAAAGTCAAAGAAATCTGCCGCAAGACCCCCATTGAATCTGCCGGGGTGTGTGAGCAATTCAGGGACAAAGGACCTCGGTAGCACGGCAAGCAATGGCGGCAGTTTGTTCCCGCAGACGAGCGAGCTAAACCCCCTATCGACCCTAGCTTCCCTGGCCTGCTGACATCAACTCCAAAACTGGACAGATCAGCTTTCAGGAAAAGAGAGCGGATGAGGG
Organism: Nerophis lumbriciformis; assembly: GCF_033978685.3. Lineage (NCBI taxonomy): Eukaryota > Metazoa > Chordata > Actinopteri > Syngnathiformes > Syngnathidae > Nerophis > Nerophis lumbriciformis. The sequence continues at coordinate 4,494,791 of NC_084550.2, forward strand.
TATGTCTACAGAATATATTAATTGATGAAAACTGGGCTGTCTGCACTCTCAAAATGCATGTTGTTGCCAAATGTATTTCATATGCTGTAAACCTAGTTCATAGTTGTTAGTTTCCTTTAATGCCAAACAAACACATACCAATCGTTGGTTGGAAGGCGATCGCCGAATTCGTCCTCGCTTTCTCCCGTGTCGCTGGCTGTCGTGTCGTTTTCGTCGGTTTCGCTTGCATACGGTTCAAACCGATATGGCTCAATAGCTTCAGTTTCTTCTTCAATTTCGTTTTCGCTACCTGCCTCCACACTACAACCATCCGTTTCAATACATGCGTAATCTGTTGAATCGCTTAAGCCGCTGAAATCCGAGTCTGAATCCGAGCTAATGTCGCTATAGCTTGCTGTTCCTTCCGCCATGTTTGTTTGTGTTGGCTTCACTATGTGACGTCACAGGAAAATGGACGGGTGTTGAGAAACGATGGTTAAAATCAGGCACTTTGAAGCTTTTTGTAGGGATATTGCGTGATGGGTAAAATTTTGAAAAAAACTTGGAAAAATATAATAAGCCACTGGGAACCAATTTTTAATGGTTTTAACCATTCTGAAATTGTGATAATGTTCCCCTTTAAATGAAGTAAATGCTAGTGCCATTATCTTGACATAATGATATTACATTTCTTGAAACCGGCAAACTTATACTAAAAACTAGTTTATTGTTCTTAATGGAAAGGCAACAAGGCAAGCGCTTGTTACTCTCGGGGTCTCCTAGCCGCTCAGACAAATCATATGCTCTAAAAATGCATTTTTCCATCGACAACATGACATCATCGCGCCAAGTGCGTGCTTTTTCAGTCAATTAGTGCGCATGTATACAGCCCGGCCACCGGCCCAAATTGTTTTAATTGTAATTTTGAGGAATTTATTTATTTATCAGACCAAAACCCTTAAAACAAGTAAAAGACTAACATAAAATCTGCTTAGTGAGAGTAAGTATCTTATTAGACAGAAAATAAGCAAATATCACCCTTATTTGAGATATTTAATCTTACTTAGATTTCAGTTTTTGCAGTGCAGTTGCGAATAACCTTTGAAATATGCAAGTTTAAGTTTGCTTGTAATGACATTGGTGGGACTCGCAGAGTACTAAATCTCCTATCCAAAATGCAGAAAACAGCATTTAAGCAGTTTTAACCCTTCTGAAATTGTGATAATGTTCCCCTTTAATCATTAGTAGTGGATCAGCCTAGTTTTGAATGGCAGGGTCCCTGCTATCACATGTTGATACAAATATAACATTTACATAATAAAAATCAACGACAGGCTTCCCAAATGCTGTAATAAATTAAGCATGATGAGTTGACTTGAAACTGTTTCTAACTAACCTCCTCCAACTGCCGAGGACAAAGCTACGAACAATGGGAGACCGGGCTTTCTGCTCCGCCGCTCTCAGTCTGTGGAACGCACTCCCTGACCACCTGAGGGCACCACAGACTGTGGATGCTTTTAAAAAAGGCTTAAAAACCTTTTTTTTTTTTAGATACATGCATACTAGTTTTAGCTATTTTTCTGTTCTAGTTTTTATTTTTTATTTTTTTTTCTACCTTTTTTTTTTTTAATACACTGTAGCACTTTGAGGTTGTTTACTCAATGTAAAGTGCTTTTTACAAATAAAATCTATTATTATTACTATTATTTTTATGTATTTTATTGATATGTATCTTGAAACTGTTTAATGTTGCACTTTTTGTATGTAGAAGAAAAGTTTTGTCATTTTATTTCATCCGAGCAACAACTTGAGGCAGTTTAATGTTGATTAACGTGGGCAGAATTATTATAGTGTTCCCAATGTTAAAAGGATAAAAAGTTGGTAAAAGTGAAATCACAGAAATTGTAAATTCTCAGAAAAAACAAGAAGTCAACAGACTGCTGTGACTTGGACTTTTCTCTGATCAAAGAAATTGTTGATTTTATAGCTGTTCCCTTCACTTTTATATGTAATATTTCTTTTATAAAAGGAGTTTTCCCAAAGAAAATGAAAACGGCAAAAGTTATTCCCATCTTCAAAAGTGGAGATAAGCATCAGTTCACCAACTATAGGCCTATTTCTCTACTCTCACAATTTTCAAAAGTCCTTGAAAAATTATTTGTGTCAAGATTAGACAGTTTTATTGATAAGCATCACTTGCTAAGTGAACACCAATACAGTTTTCGAGCAAACAGGTCCACTTTCATGGCAGTGATGGAACTAGTTGAGGAGGTAACCACTGCTATTGATAAGAGGGAGTTTGCTGTTGGCGTTTTTATTGACCTGAGCAAGGCCTTTGACACCATCGATCACACATTACTTTTAAACAAAATGCAGAGGTATGGTTTTAGAGGTCTTGCTCATGATTGGTTGACAAGTTATCTTGGTGGTAGAGAACAGTATGTGCATATGAACAATGTAGATTCAGATAAAAAGATTATAACACATGGAGTGCCCCAAGGTTCTGTACTGGGACCAAAATTGTTTTTATTGTATATTAATGATATCTGCAAAATCTTTAAAAAACTCAATTGTATTCTCTTTGCTGACGATACAAGCCTGTACTGTTCTGGGCAAGACCTTGGCCAACTCTTAGAGACTGTAGAGAGCGAACTCCACATACTAAAGCAATGGTTTGATGCCAATAAACTGTCAATCAACCTGAATAAAACAAAATATATAATTTTTGGAAATAGGAAAAATAACATACAGTGTCATATAAGAATTGATGATATGGAGATAAAAAGGGTGTACTCAACAACATTTTTGGGAATCTATATAGATGATAAATTAAATTGGAAACTGTACATAAATATACTTAAGACAAAGATGGCAAAAAATATTGCTATGTTACATAAAATCAAAAACTCCGTAAATCAAAAGGCTCTTAATATGTTATATAATTATTTCGTACTCCCTTATCTTAATTATTGTGTTGAAATCTGGGGTAACAATTACAAAACAAACATCAACTCTATATTCTTACTTCAAAAGAAAGCGATTAGAATTGTAAATTATGCAGATTATCATGACCATACCAATGCTCTGTTCATTAAATTAAAAACATTAAAACTGCACGATCTTGTTGACCTCAACACTGCTATTGTGACGTACAAAGCTCATAACCACATGCTGCCTGGGTGTCTACAGGAGAGGTTCAAACCCAGAGAGAATCCCTATGACCTCAGAGGTTCAGCTGTCTTCCAGAAAGCTAAGATAAGAAGGATCTTAAAAAGTAGATGTGTTTCTGTCAGGGGGGTTCAACTGTGGAACAGCTTGGATGATTCCTTCAAATGTTCCAGGTCCATTCACACATTTAAAAAACACTTTAAGACCAATGTCTTTGAAAAATATATCACTCTTGAATCAACACAGTAGTTGATACTATGATCAATGTTAATTAAAATACTAAATGTGGGATATAAATAATAATGGAAGTATAATTGTTTGTATATCGTATATAAATTGGTACAAAGGTTTAATACGCGTATAAGGATATTTCACATGCCTTTACTGTGTATATAATTGAACAATGTTCATATTGTGTATAATGTGTATTTATAATATGTTGTACAAAAGACATTTCATAATTTTCGGAAGTTCATCTTGTACTTGACATTGTTTATAGGGTTAGGCGCTATAAGTGTTCAACTTCAGCCTAAACCCTTTCGGTCTGCAACATTTTCATTTTCATTTTCATTCTATGAATGTGCAACTGTTTGTTTATTTTGTTGACCATTGACCGAAGAATAATAAACTAATAAATAACCCAAAAATGTATATTTTGTTGTTTTCTTACTGTACCGAAAATGAACCGAACCGTGACCTCTAAACCGAGGTACGTACCGAACCGACATTTTTGTGTACCGTTACACCCCTAATTGATAATTTAAAAACATAAGTGATCGTTAATATCAATACTAATATCAGCATTAATAATCAAGGTGGATGGATGGTATTGGACATAAAAAGTGTGTATTTCATAATGACAGAAAGTGCAAAGCAGACTGAGGCTAAGATGACACATCCCTCTTCTTCCGCCTTGACTGTAATTGCCAAAGATCTGTTAGTCTCCTCTTCTGACACACCTCATCACACATCTCAGGGGGGGTTTGAAAAGAAAAACCGCCCGGCGGCTCTGCACTATCCCCTTTCACCCTTTGTGAACAACGTTGTCACGTCGCCTTTTTCTTCTCCCACACAAAGTTTCCTCTCGTCTTTTCACACCGGGAAAGAGGCCGTGGTAAAAAAAAGAAAAAAAAAAAGGGACAACTTTCCAAGGTGAAGTCAAGTTTAAGTGCCCCAAAAGCTTTCCTGTTAGCACTCTCTTTCCTGGCGGGCCTCACGTCACCAAGCATTAGCGAGGAGCTCTCAAAGTAAGGCTCATCTTATCATCTCATTGTGATAAAGCATCACAACTTATTCAAGTTTATTCACAATACCATATAACAAATACAATAGTAGTGAAATATCATCATTTAAAGATGTTGGTACGTGAAAGGGTCCCCCAAATAAGCTAGAAGAAGCTTTTGACAGGGGGTCCAGAGGATAGTATATACATGAAATGATGGAACATGGTAGCAAGTACAACAACAAAAAACAACGCTATATGATTAACACAAGATAATAGTACTAAAGCAAGCATACACATACATACATACATTCATTCAACCATGCAAAACCCAACAGTAGTCTACCCCACATGAGGCATTAAATATAGGTGGTTAATAGGTACGTTTTTAGTTTATTTTTGAAGTTGGAGAATGGATACAGCATCTTGAGGCTCTCATTAAGCCGGTTCCAAATCTTTGGTCCCCTGCATACAACACTTCGAGCGGTACAATCCAGTAAACCATGTTTCCCTGATATCAGATCTAAGTTAGGAGTGTTGTGGGCATGCTGGGGATGGTAGATAGGAACCAAGCTACAGAGCCTTAAATTCAGTCTGTAAATGACTTGATAGGTTAAACAAGCATTTTGATAAATATTGAACTCTGTCAGTCTTAAGAGATGATAATTATGGAATAGATGTGGAGTGGGGGCATTAAACCTGGACCATGTGATTTTCTTTTGCATGGATTCTAATTTGTGGAGGTAGGTAGGGAAGGTGTTACACCAGATGACATTACAGTAGTTTAGATGTGCTTCAAAGAGAGTTTTATATAGTGTGAGTAGAGCATAAAGAGGAAGATAATGACGAAGGTGAAAGAACAGGCCAACATATTTGGATAATTTGTTTAACAGATGGCTAATGCAACATTTGAAATTGAGGTATTCGTCAATGATGACCCCCAGGAATTTTGTGGAGTACACTCTCTGTATTTCCTGCTCATTGATGTTGATATGGCAGTGCTCGGTATTTGTCCGCTTTTTATTAGAACGAAATAGAATAAAATTGGTTTTATTTACATTAAGTGAGAGCTTATTGCATTTGAACCAGGAATCCACTTTCACAAGCTCTGAATTGACAGTTACTTGTAGATGGTGGAGGCTCCTGTGTGAGGTAAACAAATTTGTATCGTCAGCAAAAATTATTTTATGAAAAGTTTCGGAGGAGTTTACAAAATCATTTATGTATAGGATAAAAAGGAGAGGCCCCAAGATGGATCCCTGGGGAACCCCATAATTGATGGTCATACAGGGTGAATTGTGATCATTGACGCATACACATTGCTGCCTTCCGTATAGGTAAGAGCGGAACCAATCGAGAGGTACCCCTCTGACACCATAGTGATATAGCTTATACAATAAGATCTCAAAGTCTATTGTGTCAAAGGCCTTGGATAGATCCAAAAAAATGCCAATACCGCATTTTCCTTCTTCAATACAGTCATTGACCTTTTCCAAGAGGTCGAGTATAGCCATACAGGTGGTGCTTTTTTTACGAAAACCATATTGGGAGGGGACAAGGATATTTCGTTTTTCCAGAAAGCCATTCAGTCGGTTATAGACCACTTTCTCAAATATTTTTGAAAATGTTGGTAAAATTTAAATTGGCCTATAATTGTTCATATTATTTTTATCACCTGATTTGAAAATTGGGATTATTTTTGCCACTTTGGACATTTTGGGTACAATGCCAGCACTAAGTGACAGGTTTATACAGTGGACAGAGAGGATTTAGGATCACATTTGCTATGGCTTTCAAGATTTTGCTACATATCCCGTCCACTCCAGCTGTATGTGATGACTTTAGGTCCGTAATGATCGTACAACACCAGATTATGTTTCCTCTCTCACCTTCTCGCTTTTCATGCACGTCCTCACAAAGTCCGAAGTGCACTTTTTAATGAGGCAGACGTGAGTCGGGGACAATTAGGTTTCGTTTTTTTGACTTCTTCCCAGGTTGTCTCTTCTCTTTTCAACACATGGACAAGTTAGCAAGCACGTCTTCACAAAAATGGAGCAGTTTGGCCACAATCAGAGGTGGGTAGCAACGCGCTGCATTTACTGCGTTACATCTACTTGAGGAACTTTTGGGATAAATTGTACTTCTAAGAGTAGTTTTCATACCTGCCAACTTTTGAAATCAGAAAAACCTAGCACCCAGGGTCCAGGGGCCCTGGTGGGGGGTTCAGGCTTCGACCCCCGACGCAAAATGATTATTAGCATTCAGACAGGTTAAAATGTTGCTAAAACCATCACTTTTCTATCAGTCACAGTGACTTTTCAAAACAAAAATATTACAGCAAAAATCATATGGGTATGTAGTCAGGACGAACAACAGAAAATGAATGAACTTAAATACTATGGACATGATTAGTGAAAGCAGGTGCGTGACTCAAAACGTGAAACAGGTGCGTGACGTGACAGGTGAAAACTAATGGTTGCTATGGTGACAAGAGTGCACAATGAGTCCAAACGTGGAACAAGTGCGTGACGTGACAGGTGAAACTAATGGTTGCTATGGTGACAAAACAAAACAAAAGTGCACAAAAAGTCCAAAATTTAAACCGAACATTACTAAAACAAAACATGATCACACAGACATGACAACATGTTTATTCTGTAAGCTAACTTCAATAGTTTGAAATTATTTTGACAGTTAATGCCAGTTATCCTGTCAACCTTTCACAAGACTTCAATTTGTTAATTGAAAGTATAAACACTTTTTACAGTAAACAAATGGTAAAACAGTACTAAACAATTCCATTAAAAAAAAAAATTGGTGTCATTATTAACTTTCTGTCCAAGCTTGTATAATCTACTGCCTTGTTCAATTGTAAAAAATATTCTGTGCCTAAAATTCACATTTCTATCACAATTATCATACTGTAAACATGGTAAGCTAACTTCATTAAAATTAATAGTCCTGTCAATAGCATGGAATTACAATTCAAATGTAGTTTTTTTGTAAGCCTTTCAAAAGAATTCAAAATATGAAAAATTAATGAAAATTAATTTAAGCCATCAGACACTTGAAAAGTCTTTTCGGTTTAAGACTCGTTTGCGATATTTCTCCGGCTGATTCCATTATCGTTCTGTAATGTTCCCAGGAACGTAGGCTCATAGACTTATTCGTTTGTCTCGTATTTATTGTAATAAAATGCAAAGTAACCACACAACAGCTCCAATGTGCGTCTCCCCTCTTTCCCGGCAAAACTCGAACTAACACTTCCTGTCAACAACGTCACTTCCCTAACTTCCCCGGAAGTCCCGCCCCCCAGCAAAAGCCATTGGCTAACACCCCGTAGCTAGCCGCTACATCTCGCTCGTTTGGAAACAATGGCCTCGTGCTTGGCAGCGGTGCTATAAATAGCCTCGCGCATTTAAAAAAATTTTTTTTTTTTAATTAATGAAAAAACTTATTTTTTATCACTGCAACCGTAACCCGGAATAGGTTGATGAAAACCGTACTAATTACGGGAAAACCGGAGTAGTTGGCAGGTATGAGTTTTAATGCAACATACTTTTACTTTTACTTGAGTATATTTATAGAGAAGAAACGCTACTTTTACTCCGCTCCATTTATCTACATTCAACTCGCTACTCGCTACTGATTTTTATCCATCTGTTAAAGGGGAACATTATCACATTATCACAATTTCAGAATGGTTAAAACCATTAAAAATCAGTTCCCAGTGGCTTATTATATTTTTCGAAGTTTTTTTTCAAAATTTTACCCATCACGCAATATCCCTACAAAAAGCTTCAAAGTGCCTGATTTTAACCATCGTTTCTCAACACCCGTCCATTTTCCTGTGACGTCACATAGTGATGCCAACACAAACAAACATGGCGGAAAGAACAGCAAGCTATAGCGACATTAGCTCGGATTCAGACTCGGATTTCAGCGGCTTAAGCGATTCAACAGATTACGCATGTATTGAAACGGACGGTTGTAGTGTGGAGGCAGGTAGCGAAAACGAAATTGAAGAAGAAACTGAAGCTATTGAGCCATATCGGTTTGAACCGTATGCAAGCGAAACCGACAAAAACGACCCAACAGCCAGCGACACGGGAGAAAGCGAGGACAAATTCGGCGATCGCCTTCTAACCAACGATTGGTATGTGTTTGTTTGGCATTAAAGGAAACTAACAACTATGAACTAGGTTTACAGCATATGAAATACATTTGGCAACAACATGCACTTTGAGAGTGCAGACAGCCCAATTTTCATCAATTAATATATTCTGTAGACATACCCTCATCCGCGCTCTTTTCCTGAAAGCTGATCTGTCCAGTTTTGGAGTTGATGTCAGCAGGCCAAGGAAGCTAGGGTCGATATTCTTCTCTTGGTCATCTTCGGGACGGTGTGAGCCAAGACATCCAGGGGGTTTAGCTCGCTCGTCTGCGGGAACAAACTGCCGCCATTGCTTGCCGTGCTACCGAGGTCCTTTGTCCCTGAATTGCTCACACACTCCGGCAGATTCAATGGGGGTCTGGCGGCAGATTTATTTGACTTTATGGTTGGAAATGCATCTGCTTTGAGTGTCGCAGGATATCCACACATTCTTGCCATCTCTGTCGTAGCATAGCTTTCGTGGGTAAAGTGTGCGGAACAAACGTCCAATTTCTTGCCACTTTGGCATCTTTGGGCCACTGGTGCAACTTGAATCCGTCCCTGTTGGTGTTGTTACACCCTCCGACAACACACCGACGAGGCATGATGTCTCCAAGGTACGGAAAACAGTCGAAAAAACGGAAAATAACAGAGCTGATTTGACTCGGTGTTTGAGAAAATGGCGGATTGCTTCCCGATGTGACGTCATCGCTCCGAGAGCGAATATTAGAACGGCGTTTAATTCGCCAAAATTCACCCATTTAGAGTTCGGAAATCGGTTAAAAAAAAAGATGGTCTTTTTTCTGCAACATCAAGGTATATATTGACGCTTACATAGGTCTGGTGATAATGTTACCCTTTAATGCACGCTTTGTTTGTTTTGGTTTGTCAGACAGATCTTCAAAGTAGGATCTATCGCATGCCTGCGTTTCACCAATCAAATGCAGTCACTGGTGACGTTTGACTCCGTTTCCCCAATCAAATGCAGTCACTGGTGACGTTTGACTCCGTTTCACCAATCAAATGCAGTCACTGGTGACGTTTGACTCTGTTTCACCAATCAAATGCAGTCACTGGTGACGTTTGACTCCGTTTCACCAATCAAATGCAGTCACTGGTGACGTTTGACTCCGTTTCACCAATCAAATACAGTCACTGGTGACGTTTGACTCCGTTTCACCAATCAAATGCAGTCACTGGTGACGTTTGACTCCGTTTCACCAATCAAATGCAGTCACTGGTGACGTTTGACTCCGTTTCACCAATCAAATACAGTCACTGGTGACGTTTGACTCCGTTTCACCAATCAAATGCAGTCACTGGTGACGTTTGACTCCGTTTCACCAATCAAATGCAGTCACTGGTGACGTTTGACTCTGTTTCACCAATCAAATGCAGTCACTGGTGACGTTTGACTCCGTTTCACCAATTAAATTCAGTCACTGGTGACGTTTGACTCCGTTTCACCAATCAAATGCAGTCACTGGTGACGTTTGACTCCGTTTCACCAATTAAATTCAGTCACTGGTGACGTTTGACTCCGTTTCAACAATCAAATGCAGTCACTGGTGACATTTGACTCCGTTTCACCAATCAAATGCAGTCACTGGTGACGTTTTACTCCGTTTCACCAATCAAATGCAGTCACTGGTGATGTTTTACTCTGTTTCACTAATCAAATACATTCTCTGGTGACGTTTGACTGCGTTTCACCAATCTAATGCGGTCACTGGTGACGTTTGACTCAGTTTCACCAATCAAATGCAGTCACTGGTGACGTTTGACTCCGTTTCACCAATCAAATGCAGTCACTGGTGACGTTTGACTCCGTTTCACCAATCAAATACATTCTCTGGTGACGTTTGACTCCGTTTCACCAATCAAATGCAGTCACTGGTGACGTTTGACTCAGTTTCACCAATCAAATGCAGTCACTGGTGACGTTTGACTCCGTTTCACCAATCAAATGCAGTCACTGGTGACGTTTGACTCCGTTTCACCAATCAAATGCAGTCACTGGTGACGTTTGACTCCGTTCCACCAATCAAATGCAGTCACTGGTGACGTTTGACTCAGTTTCACCAATCAAATACATTCTATGGTGACGTTTGACTCCGTTTCACCAATCAAATGCAGTCACTGGTGACGTTTGACTCCGTTTCACCAATCAAATGCAGTCACTGGTGACGTTTGACTCAGTTTCACCAATCAAATGCAGTCACTGGTGACGTTTGACTCAGTTTCACCAATCAAATGCAGTCACTGGTGACGTTTGACTCCGTTTCACCAATCAAATGCAGTCACTGGTGACGTTTGACTCCGTTTCACCAATCAAATGCAGTCACTGGTGACGTTTGACTCCGTTTCACCAATCAAATGCAGTCACTGGTGACGTTTGACTCCGTTTCACCAATCAAATGCAGTCACTGGTGACGTTTGACTCCGTTTCACCAATCAAATGCAGTCACTGGTGACGTTTGACTCCGTTCCACCAATCAAATGCAGTCACTGGTGACGTCTGACTCCGTTTCACCAATCAAATGCAGTCACTGGTGACATTTAACTCCGTTTCACCAATCAAATGCAGTCACTGGTGACATTTGACTCCGTTTCACCAATCAAATGCAGTCACTGGTGACGTTTGACTCCGTTTCACCAATCAAATGCAGTCACTGGTGACGTTTGACTCCGTTTCACCAATCAAATGCAGTCACTGGTGACGTTTGACTGCGTTTCACCAATCAAATGCAGTCACTGGTGACGTTTGACTCCGTTTCACCAATCAAATGCAGTCACTGGTGACGTTTGACTCAGTTTCACCAATCAAATGCAGTCACTGGTGACGTTTGACTCCGTTTCACCAATCAAATGCAGTCACTGGTGACGTTTGACTCAGTTTCACCAATCAAATGCAGTCACTGATGACGTTTGACTCCGTTTCACCTATCAAATACATTCTTTGGTGACGTTTGACTCCGTTTCACCAATCAAATGCAGTCACTGGTGACGTTTGACTCAGTTTAACCAATCAAATGCAGTCACTGGTGACATTTGACTCCGTTTCACCAATCAAATGCAGTCACTGGTGACGTTTGACTCAGTTTCACCAATCAAATGCAGTCACTGGTGACGTTTGACTCCGTTTCACCAATCAAATGCAGTCACTGGTGACGTTTGACTCCGTTTCACCAATCAAATGCAGTCACTGGTGACGTCTGACTCCGTTTCACCAATCAAATACACTCACTGGTGACGTTTGACTCAGTTTCACCAATCAAATGCAGTCACTGGTGACGTTTGACTCCGTTTCACCAATCAAATGCAGTCACTGGTGACGTTTGACTCCGTTTCACCAATCAAATACATTCTCTGGTGACGTTTGACTCCGTTTCACCAATCAAATACAGTCACTGGTGACGTTTGACTCTGTTTCACCAATCAAATGCAGTCACTGGTGACGTTTGACTCCGTTTTACCAATCAAATGCAGTCACTGGTGACGTTTGACTCAGTTTCACCAATCAAATGCAGTCACTGGTGACGTCTGACTCCGTTTCACCAATCAAATACACTCACTGGTGACGTTTGACTCAGTTTCACCAATCAAATGCAGTCACTGGTGACGTTTGACTCCGTTTCACCAATCAAATGCAGTCACTGGTGACGTCTGACTCCGTTTCACCAATCAAATACACTCACTGGTGACGTTTGACTCAGTTTCACCAATCAAATGCAGTCACTGGTGACGTTTGACTCAGTTTCACCAATCAAATGCAGTCACTGGTGACGTTTGACTCAGTTTCACCAATCAAATGCAGTCACTGGTGACGTTTGACTCCGTTTCACCAATCAAATACACTCACTGGTGACGTTTGACTCAGTTTCACCAATCAAATGCAGTCACTGGTGACGTTTGACTCCGTTTCACCAATCAAATACAGTCACTGGTGACATTTAACTTCGTTTCACCAATCAAATACAGTCACTGGTGACGTTTGACTCCGTTTCACCAATCAAATGCAGTCACTGGTGACGTTTGACTCCGTTTCACCAATAAAATGCAGTCACTGGTGACGTTTGACTCAGTTTCACCAATTAAATACACTCACTGGTGATGTTTGACTCCGTTTCACCAATCAAATGCAGTCACTGGTGACGTTTGACTCTGTTTCACCAATCAAATGCAGTCACTGGTGACGTTTTACTCCGTTTCACCAATCAAATGCAGTCACTGGTGACGTTTGACTCAGTTTCACCAATCAAATACATTCTATGGTGACGTTTGACTCCGTTTCACCAATCAAATGCAGTCACTGGTGACATTTAACTCCGTTTCACCAATCAAATGCAGTCACTGGTGACGTTTGACTCCGTTTCACCAATCAAATGCAGTCACTGGTGACGTTTGACTCCGTTTCACCAATCAAATGCAGTCACTGGTGACGTTTGACTCCGTTTCACCAATCAAATGCAGTCACTGGTGACGTTTGACTGCGTTTCACCAATCAAATGCAGTCACTGGTGACGTTTGACTCCGTTTTACCAATCAAATGCAGTCACTGGTGACGTTTGACTCCGTTTCACCAATCAAATACACTCACTGGTGACGTTTGACTCAGTTTCACCAATCAAATGCAGTCACTGGTGACGTTTGACTCCGTTTCACCAATCAAATGCAGTCACTGGTGACGTTTGACTCAGTTTCACCAATCAAATGCAGTCACTGATGACGTTTGACTCCGTTTCACCTATCAAATACATTCTTTGGTGACGTTTGACTCCGTTTCACCAATCAAATGCAGTCACTGGTGACGTTTGACTCAGTTTAACCAATCAAATGCAGTCACTGGTGACATTTGACTCCGTTTCACCAATCAAATGCAGTCACTGGTGACGTTTGACTCAGTTTCACCAATCAAATGCAGTCACTGGTGACGTTTGACTCCGTTTCACCAATCAAATGCAGTCACTGGTGACGTTTGACTCCGTTTCACCAATCAAATGCAGTCACTGGTGACGTTTGACTCCGTTTCACCAATCAAATGCAGTCACTGGTGACGTTTGACTCCGTTTCACCAATCAAATGCAGTCACTGGTGACGTTTGACTCCGTTCCACCAATCAAATGCAGTCACTGGTGACGTCTGACTCCGTTTCACCAATCAAATGCAGTCACTGGTGACATTTAACTCCGTTTCACCAATCAAATGCAGTCACTGGTGACGTTTGACTCCGTTTCACCAATCAAATGCAGTCACTGGTGACGTTTGACTCCGTTTCACCAATCAAATGCAGTCACTGGTGACGTTTGACTCCGTTTCACCAATCAAATGCAGTCACTGGTGACGTTTGACTGCGTTTCACCAATCAAATGCAGTCACTGGTGACGTTTGACTCCGTTTTACCAATCAAATGCAGTCACTGGTGACGTTTGACTCCGTTTCACCAATCAAATACAGTCACTGGTGACGTTTTACTCCGTTTCACCAATTAAATGCAGTCACTGGTGACGTTTGACTCCGTTTCACCAATCAAATACATTCTCTGGTCACGTTTGACTCAGTTTCACCAATCAAATGCAGTCACTGGTGACGTTTGACTCTGTTTCACCAATCAAATGCAGTCACTGGTGACGTCTGACTCCGTTTCACCAATCAAATGCAGTCACTGGTGACGTTTGACTCCGTTTCACCAATCAAATGCAGTCACTGGTGACGTTTGACTCAGTTTCACCAATCAAATGCAGTCACTGGGGACGTTTGACTCCGTTTCACCAATCAAATGCAGTCACTGGTGACGTTTGACTCCGTTTCACCAATCAAATGCAGTCACTGGTGACATTTGACTCCGTTTCACCAATCAAATGCAGTCACTGGTGACGTTTGACTCCGTTTCACCAATCAAATGCAGTCACTGGTGACGTTTGACTCCGTTTCACCAATCAAATGCAGTCACTGGTGACGTTTGACTCCGTTTCACCAATCAAATGCAGTCACTGGTGACGTTTGACTCCGTTTTACCAATCAAATGCAGTCACTGGTGACGTTTGACTCAGTTTCACCAATCAAATGCAGTCACTGGTGACGTTTGACTCAGTTTCACCAATCAAATGCAGTCACTGGTGACGTTTGACTCCGTTTCACCAATCAAATGCAGTCACTGGTGACGTTTGACTCCGTTTCACCAATCAAATGCAGTCACTGGTGACGTTTTACTCCGTTTCACCTATCAAATACATTCTCTGGTGACGTTTGACTCCGTTTCACCAATCAAATGCAGTCACTGGTGACGTCTGACTCCGTTTCACCAATCAAATGCAGTCACTGGTGACGTCTGACTCCGTTTCACCAATCAAATGCAGTCACTGGTGACGTTTGACTCAGTTTCACCAATCAAATGCAGTCACTGATGACGTTTGACTCCGTTTCACCTATCAAATACATTCTTTGGTGACGTTTGACTCCGTTTCACCAATCAAATGCAGTCACTGGTGACGTCTGACTCCGTTTCACCAATCAAATGCAGTCACTGGTGACGTTTGACTCAGTTTAACCAATCAAATGCAGTCACTGATGACGTTTGATTCCGTTTCACCTATCAAATACATTCTTTGGTGACATTTGACTCCGTTTCACCAATCAAATGCAGTCACTGGTGACGTTTGACTCCGTTTCACCAATTAAATGCAGTCACTGGTGACGTTTGACTCCGTTTCACCAATCAAATGCAGTCACTGGTGACGTTTGACTCCGTTTCACCAATCAAATGCAGTCACTGGTGACGTTTGACTCCGTTTCATCAATCAAATGCAGTCACTGGTGACGTTTGACTCCGTTTCACCAATCAAATGCAGTCACTGGTGACGTTTGACTCAGTTTCACCAATCAAATGCAGTCACTGGTGACATATAACTCTGTTTCACCAATCAAATGCAGTCACTGGTGACGTTTGACTCCGTTTCACCAATCAAATACATTCTCTGGTCACGTTTGACTCCGTTTCACCAATCAAATGCAGTCACTGGTGACGTTTGACTCCGTTTCACCAATCAAATGCAGTCACTGGTGACGTTTGACTCCGTTTCACCAATCAAATGCAGTCACTGGTGACGTTTGACTCCGTTTCACCAATCAAATGCAGTCACTGGTGACGTTTGACTCCGTTTCACCAATCAAATGCAGTCACTGGTGACGTTTGACTCCGTTTCACCAATCAAACAGAGCCAGGCGGTCACATGATTAACTGCACATAAAGTTTCAGCGGCAAACAACAAGAAGCTTAAACTTACATGAACTCAACGTCAAATTTGAGGAAGCAAAAAATAAGAGTTATAGAAATGATTGGAAACTGAAGACAGCCATGACATGATGTTCTTTACAAGTGTATGTAAACTTTTGACCACGACTGTATATATGTATGAATAATTTTGTGTATGTGAGTATATATGTATTTGTATGTAGGGATGTCCCGATCCGTTATTTGGATCGGATCGGCTGCCGATATTTGCCAAAAATTGCGTATCGGCAAGTCATGGGAAAATGCCGATCCAGATCCAGTTTAAAAAAAAAACTCCAGTCCGTGTTTTCCAACGCACCGATTTAAATAATACATTCCACTTTTCTGCTGCTCCCTAATTTCCGTTCCGCATTTTCCAGCACACCTTCAACACATCCACAGGTCTGTGGATTCTAACGCAGTTGCTTTTAGCTGCTGGCATTACACGACAGGCTCTTCTCACTCTTTCCTGTGTCTCCCTCTCACAGACAGCAAGTGCACCTTCTTCACATACTGTCACGACATACGTCACATACTGTCACGTCATACGTCACATACGTATACGTCCTCCACGAGCAGAGAGGTAGCAGCATGGCTAACGTTAGCTGTGATGCTAGCACAGCCGTGCGAGCAACGCTCCCTCTAAGGTGCGCGCCTGTGCAATTGCGCACTGCTCAAGCGTCCACTGCGCATAGCAAATCTATGCCACGCACAAAATCAAATAAAAAAATAAGCGCATAACAATTTTCGACACACGGACACGACAGAGAAAACAGTTTTCGTCATCATTGTTCAAATATTGTGACGTCTGTCGAGACGCTTATCTCCATTCGGTGCCACACGTCCACACCATCAAAATGCCGAGGCAAAAATTTCCACATCAACACCGTATGAAAAAATTAGTGATTTTTTTAGTTGTGATTTCCTTCTCTGCATGAAAGTTTAAAAGTAGCATATATTAATGCAGTATGAAGAAGAATGTTTTAATGTAGACATGCAAGCCTTGAAAGAAAATGTTGAAAATCAAGACTACATTTCCTGCAAATGGGTGCATTTCTACCCTATATTTTAACTTTAGATTTATTCTCATATCAAACTCTTTTGGCTGTCTTTTTGACACTTACCCTCCACACCCTGGATTATAAATAATGTAAATAATTCAATGTGATTATCTTGTGTGATGACTGTATTATGATGATAGTATATATCTGATAGTATATATCTGTATCATCAATCAATTTAAGTGGACCCTGACTTAAACAAGTTGAAAAACTTATTGGGGTGTTACCATTTAGTGGTCAATTGTACGGAATATGTACTTCACTGTGCAACCTACTAATAAAAGTCTCAATCAATCAATCAAAACACATAGAATCATCATACTGCTGTGATTATATGCATCAAGTGTTCATTCAAGGCTAAGGCAAAATATCGATATATATATCGTGTATCGCAATATGGCCTTAAAATATGGCAATATTAAAAAAAGGCCATATCGCCCAGCCCTAGTTTCAATGATGCCATTTCTGTTTGTCATGTATAATTTTGTCTATTTTGTGTTTATCCTTGAATAAACAGGTCAGTTTCTTGTTACCAACCATTGTGTATTATTCAAACTCCCCTAATTCAGCTGGCTAGTTGTTATCAAGAGTACTAAAACCCTTTTCAACATGATTCTGACAACTAAGTAGGCTAAATAACTTGAAACTTTAATACATGCTCGGATAGGCCAGTATCGGTCAGTATCGGTATCGGATCGGAAATGCAAAAACAATATCGGTATCGGATCGGAAGTGCAAAAACCTGGATCGGGACATCCCTATTTGTATGTACAATATAGTTTTCTCATGAAACTTCAAATGCAGCTACTGCCATCTTCTGGTGGTATTCAAAAACATACTTCGGGAGGTTGCCTACAGCCACAACTATGCATGCCAATGTTTTTGTAGACCATGCACCTGCAGCATGGGAGGCTGCATATCATGTGGAAGAGGCATTGTTTGGAGCATTTACAGTGTTTCAGCAACACAAGCAATGTAGTCAGAAGCTGAGCCAGCATTTATGGATGACTTCAATGTAAACAACATTTTATAACTCATGCAGAGTCTTCCCTAAGACAAAAAATTCAAACACTCAATAGTTGAGATAACTTTGCTATTGCTGATACATTAAATATAATTTAAATGAAATGACCACAATTTAGTCAGAAAATGCCCAGGCCAAGTGAAGACATCTTCATAGTTGAAAAGACTTGCAGGAATTCTCCGCTTCGACACAAGAGCGCTTGTCCTCTTCAAGCTTTGTGCTTTTTTTCGGGGAATAACGTGACATTTCCCCTCCTGCCGGGTACTCCCAGCAGGCTATAAAGATGAAATGTGGGCGCCTTGGAGGCTCTCATGCCGCTGTGACGGCTGCCAGTGAATCAGCAATGAAGGAGGGAGGCGGCGGGATCATGCATAGAGGGGATTGGTTAAGTGTGGCGGTGCACGGATTCGCAATTGGCTTTTCCGGTAGCGTACAGAAGCGTAGGTGAGGGACAGGAAGTGTAACGCTCCCAAGATATAGTTACATTTGATCTAAAACACAGTCTTTGGCTATCAGCACTCAGTCTGTGGATCAAACTTGAGTCCTCCGAATGAGAGTGTGAGAGCGCTAAGCATCGAGCTAAACGCCAAGGCTGTCATCTCAATGTGCCAAGGAAAAGCCAGAGCTTGAAAACCATCTTTTGTTATCAACATTTCCTCTTTGGGAATGCTTGGCCCTTCCAATTATACGGATAAGTTCAAAACGGACAGAGACAGCCAGATTTTTTACAAGAAAAAGTCAACGTTTCAAAAGAAAAAATTGCAATATTAGAAGAACAAAGTGAAAATGTGAAAGAAAAAATTTAATATTTCTTAAAAAAGCTTTAATATGAAGGGAAAAAGTCGTAAATAAAAACGAGAAATAAGTCATAAAACAAGTTTACGACAAGAAAGTTGTACTACTAGGAGAAAAAAGTAAAAAAAAAAAAATATCTGGGAGTATAGGTGAAATATAAGAAAAAAAATAATTTTGTAAGAACATTTTTCAATATTTACAAGGTGATAGTCCATTATACAAAAAAAAGTTGGAATTTTACAAAAAAAAGTCATAATTTTAAAAGGAAAATCGTGATATTATAAAAAAAAATCTGAATTTTGCAAGAATTTTTTTTTTTTCAAGATGAAAGTCCATTATATATTGTTATAAGAAAAAATAGTAATTTCACAAAAAATCTTGTAATTTTGCACCAAAAAAAAAGGGCGGAATATTCTGAAAAAAAAATCTGAATTTTGCAAGAAATAGTTTTTTTTTTTCAAGATGGAAGTCCATTATATATTGTTATTAGAAAAACATTTTAATTTCACAAGAAAAATCTTAATTTTACGAGAAAAAAAAAAGGACGGAATATTCTGAAGAAAATCAGAATTTTGAAAGAAATTGTTTTTCCAAGATGAAAGTCCATTATGTAATGTTACGAGGGAAAAAGTCATGATTTTACAAAAAAAAAAGTCATCATTTTAGGAGGAAAATCGTGATATTACAAAAAAATCAGAATTTTGCAAGAATGTTTTTTTTTTTCAAGATGAAAGTCCATTATATATTTTTATAAGAAAATATCGTCATTTCACAAGAAATATCGTCATTTTCCCAAAAGAAAAGGACAGAATATTCTGAAAAAAATTCTGAATTTTGCAAGAAATTGTTTTTTTTGTCAAGATGAAAGTCCATTATATATTGTTATAAGAAAATATCGTCATTTCACAAGAAATATCGTAATTTTCCAAAAAAAAAAGGACGGAATAGTCTGAAAAAAATTCTGAATTTTGCAAGAAATTGTTTTTTTTTCAAGATGAAAGTCCATTATATATTGTTATTAGAAAAAAATAGTAATTTCACAAGAAAAATCTTAATTTTACGAGAGAAAAAAAAAGGACGAAATATTCTGAAAAAAATCTGAATTTTGAAAGAAATTGTTTTTCGAAGATGAAAGTTCATTATGTAATGTTATGAGGGAAAAAGTCATAATTTTACAAAAAAAAAAAAAAAAGTCATAGTTTTAGGAGGAAAATCGTGATATTACAAAAAAATCTTAATTTTGCAAGAATGTTTTTTTTTCAAGATGAAAGTCCATTATACAGTATATTGTCATAAGAAAATATCGTAATTTCACAAGAAATATCGTAATTTTACCAAAAAAAAGGACAGAATATTCTGAAAAAAATTCTGAATTTTGCAAGAAATTGTTTTTTTTTTCAAGATGAAAGTCCATTATATATTGTTATTAGAAAAAAATAGTAATTTCACAAGAAAAATCTTAATTTTACGAGAAAAAAAAAAAGGACGGAATATTCTGAAAAAAATCTGAATTTTGAAAGAAATAGTTTTTCCAAGATGAAAGTTCATTATGTAATGTTATGAGGGAAAAAGTCTGAATTTTACAACAAAAAAAAAGGTCATAGTTTTAGGAGGAAAATCGTGATATTACAAAAAATCTGAACTTTGCAAGAATGTTTTTTTTCAAGATGAAAGTCCATTATAGATTGTTATAAGAAAAAAATAGTAATTTCACAAGAAATATCGTAATTTTACAAAACAAAGGACGGAATATTCACACAAAAATCAGAATTTTGCAAGAATGTTGTTTTTTCTCAAGATGAAAGTCCATTATATATTGTTATAAGAAAATATCGTCATTTCACAAGAAATATCGTAATTTTCCCAAAAAAAAAAGGACGGAATATTCTGAAAAAAATTCTGAATTTTGCAAGAATTTTTTTTTTTCAAGATGAAAGTCCATTATACATTGTTATTAGAAAAAAATAGTAATTTCACAAGAAAAATCTTAATTTTACGAGAAAAAAAATAGGACGGACTATTCTGAAAAAAATCTGAAATTTGAAAGAAATTGTTTTTCCAAGATGAAAGTTCATTATGTAATGTTATGAGGGAAAAAGTCTGAATTTTACAAAAAAAAAAAAGTCATAATTTTAGGAGGAAAATCGTGATATTACAAAAAAATCTGAACTTTGCAAGAATGTTTTTTTTCAAGATGAAAGTCCATTATATATTGTTATAAGAAAATATCGTCATTTCACAAGAAATATCGTCATTTTCCACAAAAAAAAGGACAGAATATTCTGAAAAAAATTCTGAATTTCACAAGAAAAATCTTAATTTTACGAGAAAAAAAAAAAAAGTACAGGAATATTCAGAAAAAAATCTGAATTTTGAAAGAAATTGTTTTTCCAAGATGAAAGTTCATTATGTAATGTTATGAGGGAAAAAGTCTGAATTTTACAACAAAAAAAAAGGTCATACTTTTAGGAGGAAAATCGTGATATTACAAAAAATCTGAACTTTGCAAGAATGTTTTTTTTCAAGATGAAAGTCCATTATATATTGTTATAAGAAAAAAATAGTAATTTCACAAGAAATATCGTAATTTTACAAAAAAAAGGACGGAATATTCACAAAAAAATCAGAATTTTGCAAGAATGTTTTTTTTTTCAAGATGAAAGTCCATTATATATTGTTATAAGAAAATATCGTCATTTCACAAGAAATATCGTAATTTTCCAAAAAAGAAGGACGGAATATTCTGAGAAAAATTCTGAATTTTGCAAGAATTTTTTTTTTTTTCAAGATGAAAGTCCATTATATATTGTTATTAGAGAAAAATAGTAATTTCACAAGAAAAATCTTAAATTTACGAGAAAAAAAAAAAGGACGGAATATTCTGAAAAAAATCTGAATTTTGAAAGAAATTGTTTTTCCAAGATGAAAGTTCATTATGTAATGTTATGAGGGAAAAAGTCATAATTTTACAAAAAAAAAAAGTCAAAATTTTAGGAGGAAAATCGTGATATTATAAAAAATCTGAACTTTGCAAGAATGTTTTTTGTCAAGATGAAAGTCCATTATATATTGTTATAAGAAAAAAATCGTAATTTCACAAGTAATATCGTAATTTTACAAAAAAAAGGACGAAATATTCAGAAAAAAATCTGAATTTTGCAAGAAATTGTTTTTTTTTTCAAGATGAAAGTCCATTATATATTGTTATAAGAAAATATCGTCATTTCACAAGAAATATCGTAATTTTCCACAAAAAAAAAGGACGGAACATTCTGAAAAAAATTCTGAATTTTGCAAGAAATTGTTTTTTTTTTTTTTCAAGATGAAAGTCCATTATATATTGTTATTAGAAAAAAATTGTAATTTCACAAAAAAAATCTTAATTTTACAAGAAAAAAAAAAAAGGACGGAATATTCTGAAAAAAATCTGAATTTTGAAAGAAATTGTTTTTCCAAGATGAAAGTTCGTTATGTAATGTTATGAGGGAAAAAGTCTGAATTAAAAAAAAAAAAAAAAAGTCATAATTTTAGGAGGAAAATCGTGATATTACAAAAAAATCTGAACTTTGCAAGAATGTTTTTTTTCAAAATGAAAGTCCATCATATATTGTTATAAGAAAAAAATCGTAATTTCACAACAAATATCGTAATTTTACAAAAAAAAAAGGACGAAATATTCAGAAAAAAATCTGAATTTTGCAAGAAATTTTTTTTTTTTCAAGATGAAAGTCCATTATATATTGTTATAAGAAAATATCGTCATTTCACAAGAAATATCGTAATTTTCCAAAAAAAAAGGACGGAATATTCTGAAAAAAATTCTGAATTTTGCAAGAATTTTTTTTTTTTTTTCAAGATGAAAGTCCATTATATATTGTTATTAGAAAAAAATAGTAATTTCACAAGAAAAATCTTAAATTTACGAGAGAGAAAAAAAAGGACGGAATATTCTGAAAAAAATCTG
Source organism: Nerophis lumbriciformis (assembly GCF_033978685.3). Classification (NCBI taxonomy): domain Eukaryota; kingdom Metazoa; phylum Chordata; class Actinopteri; order Syngnathiformes; family Syngnathidae; genus Nerophis; species Nerophis lumbriciformis. The sequence continues at coordinate 4,517,430 of NC_084550.2, forward strand.
AATTTTGAAAGAAATTGTTTTTCCAAGATGAAAGTTCATTATGTAATGTTATGAGGGAAAAAGTCTGAATTTTACAAAAAAAAAAGGCATAATTTTAGGAGGAAAATCGTGATATTACAAAAAAATCTGAACTTTGCAAGAATGTTTTTTTTCAAGATGAAAGTCCATTATATATTGTTATAAGAAAAAATCGTAATTTCACAAGAAATATCGTAATTTTACAAAAAAAAGGACGAATTTTCAGAAAAAAAATCTGAATTTTGCAAGAAATTGTTTTTTTTTTCAAAATGAAAGTCCATTATATATTGTTATTAGAAAAAAATTGTAATTTCACAAGAAAAATCTTAATTTTACGAGATAAAAATAGGACGGAATATTCTGAAAAAAATCTGAATTTTGTAAGAAATTGTTTTTCCAAGATGAAAGTCCATTATATAATGTTACGAGGGAAAAAGTCATGATTTTACAAAAAAAAAAGTCATAATTTTAGGAGGAAAATCGTGATATTACAAAAAAATCTGAACTTTGCAAGAATGTTTTTTTTCAAGATGAAAGTCCATTATATATTGTTATAAGAAAAAAAATCGTAATTTCACAAGAAATATCGTAATTTTACAAAAAAAAGGACGGAATATTCAGAAAAAAATCTGAATTTTGCAAGAAATTGTTTTTTTTTTCAAAATGAAAGTCCATTATATATTGTTATTAGAAAAAAATAGTAATTTCACAAGAAAAATCTTAATTTTACGAGATAAAAATAGGACGGAATATTCTGAAAAAAATCTGAATTTTGAAAGAAATTGTTTTTCCAAGATGAAAGTCCATTATATAATGTTAAGAGGGGAAAAGTCTGAATTTTAAAAGAAAAATCATAATTTTACGAGGAAAAGTTGTAATATTGTTAAAAAATATCCAAATGTCGCAATAAATTGTTTTTCCAAAATGAAAGTCCAGTATATAATGTTATGAGAAAAAAAATAGTAATTTCACAAGTTTTCAAGATGAAAGTCCCTTGAATATTATTATAAGGAAAAAGTCATAATTTTGAAAAAGAAAGTTATATTTATTTTATAAAGAAAGTCATATTTATTTTATATTGTTTTTAATTGTGTTTAATATTGTTGTGAAGCACTTTGGAAACATTTTGTTGTTTAAATGTGCTATATAAATAAAGTGGATTGGATTGGATAATTTTGAAAAAGAAAGTTAGAAAAAAACATGTTTTGTAAGAAATTGATGCCATTATATCATTTTATAAGGAAAAAGTTGTAATTTTACGAGGACAAGTCACAATATTCAGATAAAAAAAAAAAATCATTATTTTAAATTGATTTTCCAAGATGAAAGTCCATTATATAATCTTATGAGGAAAAAGTCAGAATTTTAAAAGAAAAATCATAATTTTAGAAGGGAAAGTTGTAATATTGTAAAAAAAAAAAAAAAAAAAATCAGAATGTTGCAAGAAATAGTTTTTTCAAGATGAAATTCCATAATATAATGTTATGAGAAAAAAATAGTAATTTCACAAGAAAAAGTCACAATTTTACGAGAAAAAGACAGAATATTCTGAAAAAAAAAGCAAATTTTCCAGATGAAAGTCCCTTGTATATTATTATTTTAAAAAAGTCATAATTTTGAAAAAGAAAGTGAGTAAAAACAATATTTTGTAAGAAATTGATGCCATTATATCATTTTATAAGGAAAAAGTTGTAATTTTACGAGGACAAGTCACAATATTCAGATTTTAAAAAAATCATTATTTTGCAAGAAATTGTTACTATTTGTCAGGGTGCAAGTCCTTTATGTAATATTACAAAGCAAATAAGAACTTTTTTGAGAAAAGTCAGATCTTTTGTTAAAAAAAAAGTTGCATTTGAAGTCAGTGAAAATAATGAAAAGGAGTAATTTGACAAGATGTTTGTTGGAGAGAAATATGCTGTCAGGCAGCATTTTTGTAGGTTTCACTTAAAAAATATTGCAAGTTGTTTACACAAAAACCTAAGCAGTTTTATGTACCCAAACGATGTGCACCAGACCGTGATTAAGGCCAGTACAGTAAACATGTCATTCTGCAGTGTTCCACCTGTGCTTCCACCTCCGCTCACTTCTCATAAAAACATCAATGAGCTCCAGACTCGCCGCCACCAAAACTGACCTGCACCTTTTTATCTCTCACCTTCGCCCTCATCTAAGCACCGCTTTCACCTGAAGAAATACGAGGAGTCTGCGAGAAGCAAAAAGGTCACAAGCTGTTGTTGGTCGCACATTTAAATTGCAGGACGCTCGCCATGCAAATAAAGTGATCTGCAAAGCAAATGAAGCCACGCCAAGCGAGCATGGCTGGAACAATCTACTTTGGTAGCATAAAGCGTGCGTTATGCAAATGACCGCGTCTTCAGGCGTTTGTTTTTTTTTAAAAAGTTGTCATCTGTGTGCAAAACTTTTCAAAAATGCAAAGAATCCAAAAATGTCCTCACTGATGAAGTCAGGAAAAAAAATCCACAAGGGAAATGTGTGAGCCATTTTTCTAACGGCACACAAACTGAATGTTGGCTCTTGATTGCACAAACCTAAACTTGACAAGGTTAATTAAAACTGCTTCCACTGTGGGGGGTTTTGCATACAAAAATGACAGAATACATTTTGTTTTGGCCATTTCCTTACATGCCACTGGCAATTTTGGAGCCTGTGTCTCAAAGTGGACATTTTTTAAGGTTCCTGTGCCGTAAAATGAACTTTTTCAATATGTTTTAACAGTATTTGGTGAGAACTAAAGATGAGACCAATCTATCATCTCTCTAACAGGCTTTGCTACACATCTTGAAATGACACCTGGATCTGTCAGTCAGCTACAGACATGGGGCTGAAAGTATATATATATATATATATATATATATATATATATATATATATTTATATATATATATATATATATATATATATATATATATATATATGTGTGTACACACACATATATACAGGTAAAAGCCAGTAAATTAGAATATTTTGAAAAACTTGATTTATTTCAGTAATTGCATTCAAAAGGTGTAACTTGTACATTATATTTATTCATTGCACACAGACTGATGCATTCAAATGTTTATTTCATTCAATTTTGATGATTTGAAGTGGCAACAAATGAAAATCCAAAATTCCGTGTGTCACAAAATTAGAATATTACTTAAGGCTAATACAAAAAAGGGATTTTTAGAAATGTTGGCCAACTGAAAAGTATGAAAATGAAAAATATGAGCATGTACAATACTCAATACTTGGTTGGAGCTCCTTTTGCCTCAATTACTGCGTTAATGCGGCGTGGCATGGAGTCGATGAGTTTCTGGCACTGCTCAGGTGTTATGAGAGCCCAGGTTGCTCTGATAGTGGCCTTCAACTCTTCTGCGTTTTTGGGTCTGGCATTCTGCATCTTCCTTTTCACAATACCCCACAGATTTTCTATGGGGCTAAGGTCAGGGGAGTTGGCGGGCCAATTTAGAACAGAAATACCATGGTCCGTAAACCAGGCACGGGTAGATTTTGCGCTGTGTGCAGGCGCCAAGTCCTGTTGGAACTTGAAATCTCCATCTCCATAGAGCAGGTCAGCAGCAGGAAGCATGAAGTGCTCTAAAACTTGCTGGTAGACGGCTGCGTTGACCCTGGATCTCAGGAAACAGAGTGGACCGACACCAGCAGATGACATGGCACCCCAAACCATCACTGATGGTGGAAACTTTACACTAGACTTCAGGCAACGTGGATCCTGTGCCTCTCCTGTCTTCCTCCAGACTCTGGGACCTCGATTTCCAAAGGAAATGCAAAATTTGCATGGTTGGGTGATGGTTTGGGGTGCCATGTCATCTACTGGTGTCGGTCCACTCTGTTTCATGAGATCCAGGGTCAACGCAGCCGTCTACCAGCCAGTTTTAGAGCACTTCATGCTTCCTGCTGCTGACCTGCTCTATGGAGATGGAGATTTCAATTTCCAACAGGACTTGGCGCCTGCACACAGCGCAAAATCTACCCGTGCCTGGTTTACGGACCATGGTATTTCTGTTCTAAATTGGCCCGCCAACTTACCTTGGACCAGTACAGAGATAGACTTGATCCCAATTGTCCCCCTAACCGGGGAGTTGGCAAACCACAAGCGCAGTCCTAGTGGATCCCTGGAGCTTTTTTTTTTTTTTAAATGTATGAAAATTGAAAAAATGTTTCGATATGGTATGGTATGGTAGGAGGACAAATATGTCACAAACCTTCCTAAGTGTTGGAAAGGTCCACTGATTAATATGTTTATGCTTCACTGATGAGAGTATTTGGCCCATCGCGGTTTTGTCCTACTAATTTCGCCGGTCCTTGAACTCACCGTAGTTGTGTGGACTGTGACGCAACAGTTTGTTTATATATATAGATATATATATATATATATATATATATATATATATATATATATATATATATATATATATATATATATATATATGTGTATAACGACACAAATATATTGGTACCGGTACTAAAATTATTTCGGTACTTTTCTAAATAAAGGGGACCACAAAAAATTGCATTATTGGCTTTATTTTAACAAAAAAAATCTTAGGGTACATTAAACATATGTTTCTTATTGCAGTTAAGTCCTTAAATAAAATAATGAACATACTAGACAACTTGTCTTTTATTAGTAAGTAAACAAACAAAGGCTCCTAATTAGTCTGCTGACATATGCAGTAACATATTGTGTTATTATTTTATCTACATTATTAAGGACAAGTGGTAGAAAATTAATTATTAATCTACTTGTTCATTTACTGTTAATATCTGCTTACTTTCTCTTTCAACATGTTCTATCTACACTTCTGTTCAAATGTGATAATCACTTATTCTTCTCTTCTTTGATACTTTACATTAGTTTTGGATGATACCACAAATTTGGGTATCAATCTGATACCAAGTAGTTACAGGATGATACAATGGTCTTATTCAAAGTCCTCATGTGTCCAGGGACATATTTACTTACTTTATAAACATAATATACATTAAAAAAAAAACGAAAAAAGATGTTGTGATGCGGGACCGGTACGTTTCAGAGGCGGTGTTGAACCGAAAATGATTCATTAGTATCGCGGTACTATACTAATAGCAGAGGTGGGTAGAGTAGCCAGAAATTGTAGTCAAGTAAGAGTACTGTTACTTTAGAGATTTATTACTCAAGTAAAAGTAAGGAGTAGTCACCCAAATATTTACTTGAGTAAAAGTAAAAAGTATGTTGTGAAAAAGCTACTCAAGTACTGAGTAACTGATGAGTAACATATACACACACACACACATATATATATACACACACACACATATATATATATACACACATATATATATATATATATATATATATATATATATATATATACACACATATATATATATACATACATTGATATATACAGTGTATAATTTATATTTATTTATTTTGCCGTTTTTGTTTACATGTTAAAGGTGTTTTAATGAATATACATGCATGTTTAACACATATAGATTCCTTTCTTTCATGAAGACAAGAATATAAGTTGGTGTATTACCTGATTCTGATGACTTGCATTGATTGTAATCAGACAGTAGTGCTGATAACGTCCACGTTTTCAAATGGAGGAGAAAAAAAGTTCCTCCTTTCTGTCTAATACCACATGAAAGTGGTTGGTTTTTGGCTTCTTATTTGTCCAGCTTCCATATTCGTTTTTATACACTTTACAAGAAATACATTGGCGGCAAACTCCGTCGCTTGCTAGCTTGTTTGCGCTGGCTTTCGGAGACTCTTATTTTGAAAGCGCAGGCGCGATGGAGCGGCACTTTTATTGTGAAGACAGGAACTGTGCAGTCAGTCTTTAGGCTTTTGACGGGATGTACGGTTGAAATAAAAAAGGGTCTTTTTTCCTTCACACTTTTGATTGATTGATTGATTTATTGAAACTTGTATTAGTAGAATGCACAGTACAGTACATATTCCGTATGATTGACCACTAAATGGTAACACCCCAATACGTTTTTCAACTTGTTTAAGTCAGGTCATGTGACCCCTGGCTCTGTTTGATTGGTCCAACGTCACCAGTGACTGCATCTGATTGGTGGAACGGAGTGAAACGTCACCAGTGACTGTATTTGTTGAAACGCAGGCACTATGAAGGTCTGTCTGACAGACCAAAACAAACAAAGCGTGCATTAACAGATCGATAAAAATTAGTAGCGAGTAGCAAGCTGAATGTAGATAAAAGTAGCGGAGTAAAAGTAGCGTTTCTTCTCTATAAATATACTCAAGTAAAAGTAAAAGTATGTTGCATTAAAACTACTCTTAGAAGTACAATTTATCACAAAAGTTACTCAAGTAGATGTAACGGAGTACCGTATTTTCCGCACCATAAGGCGCCCTGGGTTATAAGCCGCGCCTTCAATGAACGGCATATTTCAAAACTTTGTCCACCTATAAGCCGCCCCGTGTTGTAAGCCGCATCTAACTGCGCTAAAGGAATGTCAAAAAAACAGTCAGATAGGTCAGTCAAACTTTAATAATATATTAAAAACCAGCGTGATGTGGGCGCGCATGGAGTCGTATATCAACATGGACGGAGCTGCGTGAAAAAAGCCACCCGGCCTCTTCGCGTAAACTTACCTTAACCACTCGCTCATCTTTTCTTCATCCATCCATCCCTTCGAGTTAGCTTTTATGATGACGCCGGCTGGAAAGGTCTCTTTTGGCAAGGTCTTCCTTTTGAATATCACCATGGGTGGAAGTTTCTGGCCATTAGCATGGCAAGCTAGAACCACAGTGAAGGATGACTTCTCATTCCCTGTGGTGCGAATATTCACCGTACGTGCTCCCGTTGTATCCACAGTGCGGTTCACAGGAATATCAAAAGTCAGTGGAACCTCGTCCATGTTGATAATGTTCTCTGGCCGGATCTTTTTTTCAGCTATCTTGTTTTTACAATATGCACGGAAAGTAGCCATTTTGTGGTCTTTACAGATGTAAACACACAAAGGAAATGAAACGTAATATCCGCGCGCTTCTTCTTCTTCTACGCGGGCGGGTGGTTGCTTACAGTAGAAGAAGAAGCGCTTCCTGTTCTATGGGGGCGGGTGCTTACCTTGGCGGTTGCTTGCGTAGAAGAAGAAGCACTTCCTCTTCTACGGGGAAAAAAGACGGCGGCTGTTTACCGTAGTTGCGAGACCGAAACTTTATGAAAATGAATCTTAATATTAATCCATGTATAAAGCGCACCGGGTTATAAGCCGCACTGTCGGCTTTTGAGTAAATTTGTGGTTTTTAGGTGCGGCTAATAGTGCGGAAAATACCCACCTCTGACTAATAGCGGTATACCGTACAACCCTACGCTTTCGGCAGCTGACCAAATTTTCGTAGCCCAAATGCGGCTCCCAAGTCAAATAGTCCAACACACTTGATAAAATTGAGGAGTACGTGGGAAAGTTGATCTGCCGTTTCTTTTCTTTTCTCCTCTGCTCCCCTTTTCCTTGAGGGGGGGGGGGGCACAGGTCCGGTGGCCATGGATGAAGTGCTGGCTGTCCAGAGTCTGGACCCTGGGTGGACCGCTCGCCTGTGCATCGGCTGGGAACATCTCTACGCTGCTGACCCGTCTCCGCTCGGGATGGTGTCCTGCTGGCCCCACTATGGACTGGACTCTTACTATTATGTTGGATCCACTATGGACTGGACTCTCACAATATTATGTCAGACCCACTCGACATCCATTGCTTTCGGTCTCCCCTAGAGGGGGGGGGGTTACCCACATATGCGGTCCTCTCCAAGGTTTCTCATAGTCATTCACATCGACGTCCCACTGGGGTGAGTTTTTCCTTGCCCGTATGTGGGCTTTGTACCGAGGATGTCGTTGTGGCTTGTGCAGCCCTTTGAGACACTTGTGATTTAGGGCTATATAAATAAAGATTGATTGATTGATAAATCATTCCTGAAATCTTAATCTAACACCCCAACTCTCCACAAAGACTTGTGCAGCAGCTTTGCCTAAACCCGCGAACAAAGAGCGCCCGTAAAACCGTCAGCGGCGTACACAAATACACAACCTTGTGTGCGAGCCTTCAATAAACCTCTCATCTTTCCCACTTGGCCTTTCTAGCAACGGAGAGGGCAAAAATAATCCCCCCCGCACCCCCCGTCAGGAAGAAACCAGGCTGGCTGTCGACGCATCGCTAAAGTAGAGGGTGGGGGGGATGAAGATGTCCATTTTGCACGGCTGCTCGGACATAAAACACTCCTAATGTGACTGCAGAGCCTGGCGTGAGCCGCCGCATGTATCCTCCTCGTAAATCTCCCCATTTCCCGTCCAGCGCGAGCGCCACTTCAAAGCATTGCTGCATTATGACTTTACAACCGTGACTTAGAAAAACCTTTCAGAGGCTTTTGGGGCCGGGGGAGGCGGATGGATATTTTGTTTCCTACGGCCTCCGGGCGTGACCTCAGCCAAGCCACTGTCCTGGACGCACGAGCCAAGGCCCGGCGGCGAAGCGCGAGCGCGATCTTGGTCCGAGAGCGATGGCGCTGCTGAACGTGGGCAGAGAGACGTCCGAGCGTCTTCTTGGCGTTCAATGACTCAAAGTGCCGCGGCTCATCTGACGGGAACGAGCTACGCAAAGCCTCTTGACATCACCACACAAGGCATACTTGCCAACCTTGAGACCTCCGATTTCGGGAGGTGGGGGGGGCGTGGTTGAATGAGGGCGGGGGCGTGGTTAAGAGGGGAGGAGTATATTGACAGCTAGAATTCACCAAGTCAAGTATTTCATACACATATATATATATATATACGTACATATACATATATATATATACATACATATATATATATATATATATATATATATATATATATATATATATATATATATATATATATATATATATATATATATATATATATATATATATATATATGTCTTAATAAGGTTATCCAAAAAATAGTGCTCGATACCGTAGTAGAGCGCAATATATGTATGTGTGGGAAAAAAAATCACAAGACTATTTCATCTCTACAGGCCTGTTTCATGAGGGGTTCCCTCAATCATCAGGAAATCTCCTGATGATTGAGGGAACCCCTCATGAAACAGGCCTGTAGAGATGAAATAGTCTTTTTTTCCCCACACATACATATATATATATATATATATATATATATATATATGTATATATATACCTGTATATATATATATATATATATATATATATATATATATATACATATATATATATATATATATATATATATATATATATATATATATATATATATATATATATCTACATCCTGAAAATATGCAAACAAAACTGTGTTTAGATAATTGATACTTCAAACTTGCATATATAAATATTAAGGAATATAACATAACTTGGCTTCTGAGAGCTTCAAAATCCATCCATCCATCCATCCATCTTCTTCCGCTTATCCGAGGTCGGGTCGCGGGGGCAGCAGCCTAAGCAGGGAAGCCCAGACTTCCCTCTCCCCAGCCACTTCGTCCAGCTCCTCCCGGGGGATCCCGAGGCGTTCCCAGGCCAGCCGGGAGACATAGTCTTCCCAATGTGTCCTGGGTCTTCCTCGTGGCCTCCTACCGGTCGGACATGCCCTAAACACCTCCTTAGGGAGGCGCTCGGGTGGCATCCTGACCAGATGCCCGAACCACCTCATCTGGCTCCTCTCGATGCGGAGGAGCAGCGGCTTTACTTTGAGCTCCCCCCGGATGACAGAGCTTCTCACCCTATCTCTAAGGGAGAGCCCCGCCACCCGGCGGAGGAAACTCATTTCGGCCGCTTGTACCCGTGATCTTGTCCTTTCGGTCATAACCCAAAGCTCATGACCATAGGTGAGGATGGGAACGTAGATCGACCGGTAAATTGAGAGCTTTGCCTTCCGGCTCAGCTCCTTCTTCACCACAACGGATCGATACAGCGTCCGCATTACTGAAGACGCCGCACCGATCCGCCTGTCGATCTCACCATCCACTCTTCCCTCACTCGTGAACAAGACTCCGAGGTACTTGAACTCCTCCACTTGGGGCAAGATCTCCTCCCAACCCGGAGATGGCACTCCACCCTTTTCCGGGCGAGAACCATGGACTCGGACTTGGAGGTGCTGATTCTCATCCCAGTCGCTTCACACTCAGCTGCGAACCGATCCAGTGAGAGCTGAAGATCCTGGCCAGATGAAGCCATCAGGACCAAATCATCTGCAAAAAGCAGAGACCTAATCCTGCAGCCACCAAACCGGATCCCCTCAACGCCTTGACTGCGCCTAGAAATTCTGTCCATAAAAGTTATGAACAGAATCGGTGACAAAGGGCAGCCTTGGCGGAGTCCAACCCTCACCGGAAACGTGTCCGACTTACTGCCGGCAATGCGAACCAAGCTCTGACACTGATCATACAGGGAGCGGACCGCCACAATCAGACAGTCTGAAACCCCATACTCTCTGAGCACTCCCCACAGGACTTCCCGAGGGACACGGTCGAATGCCTTCTCCAAGTCCACAAAGCACATGTAGACTGGTTGGGCAAACTCCCATGCACCCTCAAGGACCCTGCCCAGAGTATAGAGCTGGTCCACAGTTCCACGACCAGGAGCTTCAAAATGTCATGAATAAAATGCTAAAGTTGTTGATAAACAAGCAATTATTTTAATAATTAAATATGGTCATTTTAAATGAATTATTATGATCATTTAAAATGAATGATTTCAACTATGTTTATTTTAATGTATAATTCTATGGCTGGATGTAATAAGGAGTCAGAAAAAATACAAATTAAAATACAATTAATTTTGATGTTTTTAGCAAAATAGTGAAGTGAAGTGAATTACATTTATATAGCGCTTTTTCTCAAGTGACTCAAAGCGCTTTACATAGTGAAACCCAATATCTAAGTTACATTTTTAAACCAGTGTGGGTGGCACTGGGAGCAGGTGGGTAAAGTGTCTTGCCCAAGGACACAACAGCAGTAACTAGGATGGCGGAAGCGGGGATCGAACCTGCAACCCTCAAGTTGCTGGCACGGCCGCTCTACCAACCGAGCTATGCCGCCCCAGAGTAAACATGTATTTTTTATTTTATTTTTTATTAATAAATCTATTTATTTTTAAGTAAGATAAACATAATAATACAATTTATCTCTAGTCTGGATGATTTAGTTCTTGTCACCCTGTTGTCCTCCCGTCGTGAAAAAAGGCTGTCCTCACTCAGGTCCGCATGGAGCTGGAGGGGGCGTGGCCTCCAGCTCCGGCTGAAAACCGGGAGATTTTCGGGAGAATATTTATCCCGGGAGGTTTTCGGGAGAGGCGCTGAATTTCGGGAGTGTCCCGGAAAATTCGGGAGGGTTGGCAAGTATGACACAAGGTGTGGTGTTTGGGTCTGTGGGACTCGTTTTCATTTTTTATTAAAATAAAAATTATACAATTAATTAATTTTTCAAACTGAGACTCACTGACTTTGGCTCATTTTCTGTGAAGAACATATATCAGAATACATATTTAATGACCACACACCATACACCCCCCCTACACATTTATATTACCGTATTTTTCAGAGTATAAGTCGCACCTGAGTATAAGTCGCACCTGCCGAAAATGCATAATAAAGAAGGGAAAAAACATATATAAGTCGCATTTTTGGGTAAATGTATTTGATAAAAGCCAACAGCAAGAATAGACATTTGAAAGGCAATTTAAAATAAATCAAGAATAGTGAACAACAGGCTGAATAAGTGTACGTTATATGAGGCGGATTATCCGCGGACTCCGCGGTTGTGTCCGCAAACCGCGCATCTCTACTGTATATATTTGTTTTTCTGAGAAGTAGGACTAGGACTGAGACTGGAATGAGAAGTAGGACTAGGACTGAGACTGGAATGAGAAGTAGGACTAGGACTGAGACTGGAATGAGAAGTAGGACTAGGACTGAGACTGGAATGAGAAATAGGAGTTGGACTGAGACTGGAATGAGAAGTAGGACTAGGACTGAGACTGGAATGAGAAGTAGGAGTAGGACTGAGACTGGAATGAGAAGTAGGACTAGGACTGAGACTGGAATGAGAAGTAGGACTAGGACTGAGACTGGAATGGGAAGTAGGAGTAGGACTGAGACTGGAATGAGAAGTAGGACTAGGACTGAGACTGGAATGAGAAGTAGGAGTAGGACTGAGACTGGAATGAGAAGTAGGACTAGGACTGAGACTGGAATGGGAAGTAGGAGTAGGACTGAGACTGGAATGAGAAGTAGGACTAGGACTGAGACTGGAATGAGAAGTAGGAGTAGGACTGAGACTGGAATGAGAAGTAGGACTAGGACTGAGACTGGAATGAGAAGTAGGACTAGGACTGAGACTGGAATGAGAAGTAGGAGTAGGACTGAGACTGGAATGAGAAGTAGGAGTAGGACTGAGACTGGAATGAGAAGTAGGACTAGGACTGAGACTGGAATGAGAAGTAGGAGTAGGACTGAGACTGGAATGAGAAGTAGGACTAGGACTGAGACTGGAATGAGAAGTAGGAGTAGGACTGAGACTGGAATGAGAAGTAGGACTAGGACTGAGACTGGAATGAGAAGTAGGAGTAGGACTGAGACTGGAATGAGAAGTAGGACTAGGACTGAGACTGGAATGAGAAGTAGGAGTAGGACTGAGACTGGAATGAGAAGTAGGACTAGGACTGAGACTGGAATGAGAAGTAGGAGTAGGACTGAGACTGGAATGAGAAGTAGGACTAGGACTGAGACTGGAATGAGAAGTAGGACTAGGACTGAGACTGGAATGAGAAGTAGGACTAGGACTGAGACTGGAATGAGAAGTAGGAGTAGGACTGAGACTGGAATGAGAAGTAGGACTAGGACTGAGACTGGAATGAGAAGTAGGACTAGGACTGAGACTGGAATGAGAAGTAGGACTAGGACTGAGACTGAAAAATCCCACTTAATATCCATAATTATGAAGTGCCTGGAGAAACTGCTGCTTCACAACATCCTTCCAGTTGTCACCCCACACCTGGACCCCCTCCAATTTGCCTACAGGGCCAGGAGGGGCACAGAGGATGCTGTGGCCTGCCTGCTGCATCTCCTCCTCCAGCATCTGGACTCCCCAGGCAACTTTGCCAGGATCCTCTTCGTGGACTTCAGCTCCGCCTTCAACTCCCTACAGAAGCATCTACTGATCCGGAAACTACACCAGCTCAACATCCCCCCTCAGCTGATCCACCTCACCCACAACTTCCTCACCGACCGATTGCAAGCAGTAAGGGTGGGCTCAAGCACATCCCCGATGCTTACCATCAACACCGGGGTCCCACAGGGATGTGTGTTGAGCCCTTTCCTGTACACACTCTACACCAATGACTGCCGTAGCACCTCACCCACCACAACATACTTAAAATACTCAGATGACACAGCCATTCTCGCACTCCTCTCCAACAGTCAATCCATCCTGGACTATCATAACACAGTCAAACATTTCACAGAGTCATGCACAGCCAGTTATCTGGAAATCAATGTCAATAAAACAAAAGAAATATGGTTCAACCCCCCATCATCATAAACACACAAACAGTTAAAACAGTTGACACTTTTAAATACCTGGGCGTAACCTTGGACAATAAACTCACCTTTGATCAACACACCACGGACATTCAAAAAAGAAGTCAACAAAGACTGTCAGCCATCCGGAAACTTAAAGGACTATACGTTGCACCTCATCTCCTGTTATTACTTTACCAAAGCATTGTTCAACCCATCCTTCTGTACTGGTCCACATGTTTTTTCACCATGCTTTCTGTAACCAACCGGACCAAACTCGTGTCTTAATGAAATTAAACAATGGATGTCCGCTAACTTCTTGCAACTCAACGCCAAGAAAACGGAAATGCTGATTATCGGTCCTGCTAAACACCGACATTTATTTAATAATACCACCTTAACATTTGACAACCAAACAATTACACAAGGCGAATCAGTAAAGAATCTGGGTATTATCTTCCATCCAACTCTCTCGTTTGAGTCACACATTAAGAGTGTTACTAAAACGGCCTTCTTTCATCTCCGTAATATCGCTAAAATTCGTTCTATTTTATCCACTAGCGACGCTGAGATCATTATTCATGCGTTCGTTACGTCTCGTCTCGACTATTGTAACGTATTATTTTCGGGTCTCCCTATGTCTAGCATTAAAAAATTACAGTTGGTACAAAATGCGGCTGCTAGACTTTTGACAAGAACAAGAAAGTTTGATCATATTACGCCTATACTGGCTCACCTGCACTGGCTTCCTGTGCACTTAAGATGTGACTTTAAGGTTTTACTACTTACGTATAAAATACTACACGGTCTAGCTCCGTCCTATCTTGTCGATTGCATTGTACCATATGTCCCGGCAAGAAATCTGCGTTCAAAGAACTCCGGCTTATTAGTGATTCCCAGAGCCCAAAAAAAGTCTGCGGGCTATAGAGCGTTTTCTATTGGGGCTCCAGTACTATGGAATGCCCTCCCGGTAACAATTAGAGATGCTACCTCAGTAGAAGCATTTAAGTCCCATCTTAAAACTCATTTGTATACTCTAGCCTTTAAATAGCCCCCCTGTTAGACCAGTTGATCTGCCGTTTCTTTTCTTTTCTCCTCTGCTCCCCTTTTCCTTGAGGGGCGGGGGTGCACAGGTCCGGTGGCCATGGATGAAGTGCTGGCTGTCCAGAGTCGGGACCCGGGGTGGACCGCTCGCCTGTGCATCGGCAGGGAACATCTCTGCGCTGCTGACCCGTCTCCGCTCGGGATGGTGTCCTGCTGGCCCCACTATGGACTGGACTCTTACTATTATGTTGGATCCACTATGGACTGGACTCTCACAATATTATGTCAGACCCACTCGACATCCATTGCTTTCGGTCTCCCCTAGAGGGGGGGGGGGGTTACCCACATATGCGGTCCTCTCCAAGGTTTCTCATAGTCATTCACATCGACGTCCCACTGGGGTGAGTTTTTCCTTGCCCGTATGTGGGCTTTGTACCGAGGATGTCGTTGTGGCTTGTGCAGCCCTTTGAGACACTTGTGATTTAGGGCTATATAAATAAAGATTGATTGATTGATTGAAACTCACACGCATTACAAACATAGCAGCTAAAATCCTCGGCCTACCCGCACCCAACATTTCAGACATAAACCACAGGTCCATCACCCGACTGGCAAAAACAATAGTTCAGGATATCACTCACCCACTACACCAATACATCATCCCACTACCATCAGGGCGCAGGTACAGAACTATCAAATTCCGGAGGGCCCGCCTCAGGAAAAGCCTGATCCCTGCAGCTATAGCCGCCCTTAACAGCAGGCCCGGCCGACCTGTCTGACAAGCCTGTAAATGTGTGTTAGTCATGTATGATGTCTTTTTGTTATTTTTTATTTTTTTTGTGTGATGTGTAATGTCTAGTGTTTAAATGTACGACAGTGACAATGAATTTCCCTAAGGGGACCAATAAATCTAATCTAATCTAATCTACTTTGGGTAACAACAGTCAATATTTTTTTATTTTATTATTATTTTTTAGGGGGGGTAACAGTCAATATTTATTTATTTATTGGATTTAATTTTTTTCTTATATAATAAAAGTGAGCTTTTGTTAAACCAAATATTGTGTGTTTTTTTTTCCATATGTAATAGTGTGATGTTGTTGCGCTATATTATGAACTAGACAGGGTATTATATTTATTTTGAAGTAACGCTTTTATTTTGAAGAACCGGATGTCCGGTGCGGGAAGTGTCTTTGCTGTTTTTCGACTGCTTTACTTCCTCTTCCTTCGGACTTTTGAATGAGAAGGTAATAGTTCTTCATTGCTCCGCGTTTCTTCATATTGTAAATAGTCTTCCTAAATGTTCCTAGATACTTGAAAAGTTAACCCAATATTGTTGTGGGTGCAAGTGATGTGTTGTTTTGAGTAATTTTTATGCACAATTTCGGTTATTTAGACGTAGAGCGTCGACTGTGTAAATTGTTTGATAGTACTTACGCATGGTGTTTGCATCACACAGGAGCAGATATCACTCCGCCAGAAAGTTGAGACCTGTGTGTGTGTGTTTTGTGTTTCCAACACAGGTATGTGGATTTGTGCGTTATTATTTTGTAAGAAAACGTTTTTGTTAATGTCATTTAATTTATTATTATTTTTTATATGAATGAATGAATGTTACTTCCTCTTCCTTCGGACGTTTGAATGAGAAGGAGCAGATATCACTCCGCCAGAAAGTTGAGACCTGTGTGTGTGTGTGTGTGTTTCATGTTTCCAACACATGGTTTCCAATAAATACTGAACCGACGGCATGGTGAAGTGTCTTTTATTTTAAAAAATTACACAACGCAGAAGAAGACTCACTACACATATACCGTATTTTCCGCACTATAAGGCGCACCTAAAAACCACAAATTTTCTCAAAAGCTAACAGTGCGCCTTATAACCCGGTGCGCTTTATTACGATTAATTTTCATAAAGTTTCGATCTCGCAACTTCGGTAAACAGCCGCCATCTTTTTTCCCGGTAGAACAGGAAGCGCTTCTTCTTCTACGCAAGCAACCGCCAAGGAAAGCACCCGCCCCCATAGAACAGGAAGCGCTTTAAGCAACCACCCGCCCCCGGAAGAAGAAGAAAAAACGCGCGGATATCACCGTACGTTTCATTTCCTGTTTACATCTGTAAAGACCACAAAATGGCTCCTACAAAGGACAAGGATCCGGTTCATAAAAAGACGCAATCTCTCCATCCGCACACGGATTACTACCGTATTTCACAGCAACTGATATTCCTGTGATCCGCACTGTGGAACGGGAGCACGTACGGTGAATATTCGCACCACAGGGAATGAGGAGTCATCCTTCACTGTGGTTCTAGCTTGCCATGCTAACTTCCACCCATGGTGATATTCAAAAGGAAGACCTTGCCAAAAGAGACCTTTCCAGCCGGCGTCATCATAAAAGCTAACTCGAAGGGATGGATGGATGAAGAAAAGATGAGGGAGTGGTTAAGGGAAGTTTACGCGAAGAGGCCGGGTGGCTTTTTTCACACAGCTCCGAAGGCGAACACACCTTCACTAAGACGGGCAGACAGCTCCGGACGACATACGCCAACATTTGCCAGTGGATCGTAAATGCCTGGGCAGATATTTCGGTCACAACTGTGGTCCGAGCTTTCCGGAAGGCAGGATTCACAGAACAACAGCGACACTGACTCCCGATGACTTCGACGAGACGGAACCGGCCATTTTGGATACCACGCTTGCGCAACTTTTCAATTCGGACACCGAAGACGAAGAATTCGAAGGATTTACGAATGAAGAATAACTTCAGAAGGTGAGCGCTATGTTTATTTTGTGTGTTGTGACATTAACGTTCGAGCAACATTATGTTACTATTGCTCTACACCATTTTGAATTTTACTATGTTTGTGATTGCACATTTGCGTACATTTTGGGACAGAGTTGTTAGAACGCTGGTTTTCAATATATTATTAAAGTTTGACTGAACTATCTGACTGTTTTTTTGACATTCACTTTAGCGCAGCGTAGGCGCGGCTTATAGTCCGGGGCGGCTTATTGGTGGACAAAATTATGAAATATGTAATTCATAGAAGGTGCGGCTAATAATCCGGTGCGCCTTATAGTGCGGAAAATACGGTACAACAACCTATCTGGACTGGATAAGAGAATCGATAAGGAATCGGTTCGATAAGAGGATTCGATAATGGGCTCGAACTCGATCATTTCTTATCAAACATCATCCCTACGCTTACCTGCAGTAATTGTGTCTGCCCAAGCCGCCCTCGCCATTGGGGTACTTCAGCGTGTTGTAGGGGTGCTGGAAGGTCTCGTTCCAAAAGAGACAGGGTTTACCGCCATGCAGGCCGGTCTGGTTCTGGAAGCCCCTGTAGTCCTCTCCGTTGGCCGTGTAGCACTCTGCAATCAAAAGGAAGGAGAAGGGGGGAATGAAATCAAAAGGCGTTGGACGCCAATGACGTTGGCGCTTAGAGGGAAGGCATGTCAAACACATGAGGTCTGCTTTCACAGGAATTGAGCCGCTATTAAAAGTTTTTGGAGTGATCGTGGAAACGACGCTTGCAATAATGCTATTCTTCGCCCCCCCGGCTGCTTGCATTGCGGCCGCTGCCAAACGTGTTAAAGTCAGCGCGGTATTGTTTCAATTAACATCAAGGCCCCACTTCAGTTTCCAGGAAGTGTATGACAACCATATGGACGAGGCGTGCGGGGGGGGGGAAACAAAGAGGGAATTGAAACAAACAAGTGCCTGACTGACGCCTCTCGGGACAACTTTGAGGCGTCCGCCGTTGACTCCATTACAACATTTCCCAGGAGGGCGATCTCTCACTCTGCAGGTGCTCATCGCCGCGCATGTTGACAGAGTGAGACCTCCTTGCTGGGACGCTGCGCCCAACTCCAGAAACTTGGACACGGAGCAGGCCAACCCACGCAATTTATCAAAGAAACCAGCCATCAAACAATCAACCACGAGTCCGAGTGCATAAAAAGCCGCCGAGAGGCTAAAGAAAGCTGCAAATGGTAGAACAGCGGGGTCTTGACAGTGTGACGTGTTGCGTCGTAAAGAGCTGTCTCCTGCAATGCGTCAGTGGATGTAAACCATACTTGCCAACCTTCAGACCTCCGATTTCGGGGGGTGGGGGTCGTGGTCGGGGTGAGGCGGGGGCGTGGTTGGGGTCGGGGCTAAGAGGGGAGGAGTATATTTACAGCTAGAATTCACCAAGTCAAGTATTTCATATGTATATATATAATTCCCGAATATATATATATATATATATATATATATATTAGAGATGCGCAGTTTGCGGGCACAACCGCGGAGTCCGCGGATTATCCGCGGATCGGGCGGATGAAATAAAAAAAAATTAGATTTTATCCGCGGGTCGGGTCGGGCGGTTGAAATAAAAAAAAAATCGATTTTAAATAGATTCAGGCGGGTGGCAGTTAAACCAATTGGGAAATATATATACATAGTTAAATGTTGTTACCCACATACGAAAAACGAGCAGGCACCTGCAGCATATGCCACAACAGAAGAAAAAAAAAGAAAAAGAGATGGACACTTTTACGGAGCGGAGAAGAGACGCCTCGCCGGGGTCCGGGACCGAGGCCCCTTTCCCCGAGAGGGCCCCACCGGGAGCCGTAGCTGAGGTGATCCGCGAGAAGGGCCCGACGCACGTCCAGGGTCACCACCGCGCCCACCGCACCGACACCCCGCCTCGTCCGCCTTCGCCGCGGCCGGCGTCACGCGCAGCAGGTAAGCAGCTTACCTGCCCGCCACCCCCGTTGCCGGGGGCGCGTAACAGGGGTCACTCCGCGCGCAGTGCGCTCACGAAAGGGGTGGGGCAAGCAGAACTGGCGCTGCGGGATGAACCGAACGCCGGGTTAAGGCGCCCGATGCCGACGCTCATCAGACCCCAGAAAAGGTGTTGGTTGATATAGACAGCAGGACGGTGGCCATGGAAGTCGGAACCCGCTAAGGAGTGTGTAACAACCCACCTGCCGAATCAACTAGCCCTGAAAATGGATGGCGCTGGAGCGTCGGGCCCATACCCGGCCGTCGCCGGCAGCGAGAGCCGCGAGGGCTAGGCCGCGACGAGTAGGATGGGCGCCGCGGTGCGCGCTGAAGCCTCGGGCGCGAGCCCGGGTGCGAGGGACATCGCACCTCCACGCGCTTGGAGGTGCGCTCAGCGCGGCTCCCAGATGATTGCTGCATTGGATCAGTCGCCTTTCTTTAACAGGCAAAAGCTTTATAACCTCACTAATGCCTTGCATCGTCTATATTAGATATATAACAACGGGCGGGTGCGGTGTTGATTAAATGTTAATTCGGGTGGATGCGGATGGTTGACGACTTTTGTCATGCGGTTGCGGATGAAATAATTGCCTATCCGCGCATCTCTAATATATATATATATATATATATATATATATATATATGTATGTATGTGTGGGAAAAAAAATCACAAGACTACTTCATCTCTACAGGCCTGTTTCATGAGGGGGTTCCCTCAATCATCAGGAGATTTTAATGGGAGCATTCACATACCATGGTTTATATAGGGCACAGAGTGGGTGGGTACAGGCTGGCGTAGGGGCGTGGTGATTGGCTCATGTATTACCTAGGAGGTGTTTCCGTCTGTGGCGGCATGCTGATACAATTTCGCTGCGCTTGTTGAGGGATGACAGGTCTGGACGGTATATGATAAACAGTTTCTCTTTCAAGCATAGGTTGCATCTTTTATTACCACTATTGTAAGGTGTGCTGGATGCAAGAATTTGCCATGTTATTGAATATTCAACATTATTGTCTTTGAGGTCCCAAAGAACTCAGCAAACACAAGAACACAGGAAGTTGGCAATTCCCCCTTCAAGACAAAAAAGTACTAAAAACAGTCACTTTTGCCTCTTTGAGCTGTAATTTGACCCCCTTAACATGCTTCAAAACTCACCGAACTGAACACACACATCAGGACTGGCAAAAATTGCGATCTAATGAAAAAAACCTAACCCCAAATCTCAAAATTGTGCTCTAGCGCAATTTTTTTAATGAAACGCACAAAAAAATGCTACTCGGATGAAAAAACTGACAAAACTGCCTGTAACTCTCCCTGGGAAGGTCGGAGAGACATGAAACAAAAACCTCTATGTAGGTCTCACTTAGACCTACATTTCATAAATTGACATCCCCCAGCAAAAATCAACAGGAAGTTTGCTATTCCCCCTTCAAAACAAATTCTTTGTAAAAACCGGTCACCTTCCTTCAAAAACTCTCTCCTCTGAGCGCGTTTGTCGTTTCGGCTTCAAACTAACACAGGAGAGAGATTAAACCCTTGTGTATAAAATAACAGAACAGCTTTTTAATACCTGCTCCGGTTTTGATTTTATGACCCTTCAACGACCCGCTGCGCTGCTGTTTTTTTAAGATGGCTGCTTAAAAGCAGGAAGCACTAACGTGCCCACACAATGCAGACAAGGTAGGTACACTAGACAAAAGTCTTGGGACACTTCAGGCTAAAAGTAGACAAAAGTATTGGGACACTTAGGACTAGCATCTGCCAAATACACGGGCCCGACCAATGCTGCTTGCAGCTTTAATTTATATTTATATTTACAGCTGTCGGTCGCGCCACAAAAGCTTGAGCTAACATTTTCTCTTCGGGGCTGTGTTCAACGTGTGAGGCCAAGTTGCTTTTAATTAAAGTCATCGCCGCTCTGCTCTGGTTGCGTTCATCGTATGGTTGACGTCTGGAAGCAGAAGGGTGTCAAGTTCCTGTGGTTTACTTTAGATGACACTCCACCCTAAAAATGCCTCTCACTTTGTTAGTGTAATAATACTGGCTGTGCAAACAAGCACTTCTCTATTGTGAAGTATCTGACTAAAGCATTTGATTATATCTTGAAAATGGATGCCCTTTAGAGTAGTCAGTGTACAGCTGGTGAAGCAATATAGGTTTACTAGTGCCAGGATCTTTCATAAATGCACCTTCAAGCGTTTCGTTGTCGATGCACTGCAGGACTGCTTCCAAAATGCCCGGAAAAAGTGTTACATGTCTGCTGCATGTTATAGAACATAGCAAAAGGCCCTAGGTAGGAGCATGGTAACATAAATGTAGTGATGTGCCATGCCAATGAGTTTCCTTCCGATCCGATATCAAGCAAAATTCAGGCTGGTATCGGCGGTACCGATCCGATACTTTGTGCAAATATACCTCATGCAATGTGTCTGCTAAAATGTTAAAAAGCAGTACGACACACAAAACCAGTGAAGTTGGCACGTAAATGGTAAATAAAAACAGATTACAATGATTTGCAAATCCATCCATCCATCTTCTTCCGCTTATCCGAGGTCGGGTCGCGGGGGCAGCAGCCTAAGCAGGGAAGCCCAGACTTCCCTCTCCCCAGCCACTTCGTCCAGCTCCTCCCGGGGGATCCCGAGGCGTTCCCAGGCCAGCCAGGAGACATAGTCTTCCCAGCGTGTCCTGGGTCTTCCCCGTGGCCTTCTACCGGTCGGACGTGCCCGAAACACCTTCCTAGGGAGGCGTTCGGGTGGCATCCTGACCAGATGCCCGAACCACCTCATCTGGCTCCTCTCCATGTGGAGGAGCAGCGGCTTTACTTTAAGCTCCCCCCGAATGACAGAGCTTCTCACCCTATCTCTAAGGGAGAGCCCCGCCACTCGGCGGAGGAAACTCATTTCAGCCGCTTGTACCCGTGATCTTGTCCTTTCGGTCATGACCCAAAGCTCATGACCATAGGTGAGGATGGGAACGTAGATCGACCGGTAAATCGAGAGCTTTGCCTTCCGGCTCAGCTCCTTCTTCACCACAACGGATCGATACAGCGTCCGCATTACTGAAGACGCCGCACCGATCCGCCTGTCGATCTCACGATCCACTCTTCCCCCACTCGTGAACAAGACTCCGAGGTACTTGAACTCCTCCACTTGGGGCAAGATCTCCTCCCCAACCCGGAGATGGCACTCCACCCTTTTCCGGGAGAGAACCATGGACTCGGACTTGGAGGTGCTGATTCCCATCCCAGTCGCTTCACACTCGGCTGCGAACCGATCCAGTGAGAGCTGAAGATCTTGGCCGGAGGAAGCCATCAGGACCACATCATCTGCAAATAGCAGTGACCTAATCCTGCAGCCACCAAACCGGATCCCCTCAACGCCCTGACTGCGCCTAGAAATTCTGTCCATAAAGGTTATGAACAGAATGGGTGACAAAGGGCAGCCTTGGCGGAGTCCAACCCTCACTGGAAACGTGTCCGACTTACCGTATTTTCCGCACTATAAGGCGCACCTAAAAACCACAATTTTTCTCAAAAGCTGACAGTGCGCCTTATAACCCGGTGCGCTTTATTACGATTCATTTTCATAAAGTTTCGATCTCGCAACTTCGGTAAACAGCCGCCATCTTTTTTCCCGGTAGAACAGGAAGCGCTTCTTCTTCTACGCAAGCAACCGCCAAGGAAAGCACCCGCCCCCATAGAACAGGAAGCGCTTCTTCTTCTACTGTAAGCAACCACCCGCCCCCGGAAGAAGAAGAAAAAACGCGCGGATATCACCGTACGTTTCATTTCCTGTTTACATCTGTAAAGACCACAAAATGGCTCCTACTACGCGACAAGGATCCGGTTCATAAAAAGACGCAATCTCTCCATCCGCACACGGATTACTACCGTATTTCACAGCAACTGATATTCCTGTGAACCGCACTGTGGAACGGGAGCACGTACGGTGAATATTCGCACCACAGGGAATGAGAAGTCATCCTTCACTGTGGTTCTAGCTTGCCATGCTAACTTCCACCCATGGTGATATTCAAAAGGAAGACCTTGCCAAAAGAGACCTTTCCAGCCGGCGTCATCATAAAAGCTAACTCGAAGGGATGGATGGATGAAGAAAAGATGAGCGAGTGGTTAAGGGAAGTTTACGCGAAGAGGCCGGGTGGCTTTTTTCACACAGCTCCAAAGGCGAACACACCTTCACTAAGACGGGCAGACAGCGCCGGACGACATACGCCAACATTTGCCAGTGGATCGTAAATGCCTGGGCAGATATTTCGGTCACAACTGTGGTCCGAGCTTTCCGGAAGGCAGGATTCACAGAACTGCTGCACAACAACAGCGACACTGAATCCGATGACTTCGACGAGACGGAGCCGGCCATTTTTGGATCCCACGCTTGCGCAACTTTTCAATTCGGACACCGAAGACGAAGAATTCGAAGGATTTACGAATGAAGAATAACTTCAGAAGGTGAGCGCTATGTTTATTTTGTGTGTTGTGACATTAACGTTCGAGCAACATTATGTTGCTTTTGCTCTACACCATTTTGAATTTTACTATGTTTGTGATTGCACATTTGCGTACATTTTGGGACAGAGTTGTTAGAACGCTGGTTTTCAATATATTATTAAAGTTTGACTGAACTATCTGACTGTTTTTTTGACATTCACTTTAGCGCAGCGTAGGCGCGGCTTATAGTCCGGGGCGGCTTATTGGTGGACAAAATTATGAAATATGTAATTCATAGAAGGTGCGGCTAATAATCCGGTGCGCCTTATAGTGCGGAAAATACGGTACTGCCGGCAATGCGGACCAAACTCTGACACTGATCATACAGGGAGCGAACTGCCACAATAAGACAGTCCGTTACCCCATACTCTCTGAGCACTCCCCACAGGACTTCCCGGGGTACACGGTCGAATGCCTTCTCCAAGTCCACAAACTCCCATGCACCCTCAAGGACCCTGCCGAGAGTATAGAGCTGGTCCACAGTTCCACGACCAGGACGAAAACCACACTGTTCCTCCTGAATCCGAGGTTCGACTATCCGGCGTAGCCTCCTCTCCAGTACACCTGAATAGACCTTACCAGGAAGGCTGAGGAGTGTGATCCCACGATAGTTGGAACACACCCTCCGGTTCCCCTTCTTAAAGAGAGGAACCACCACCCCGGTCTGCCAATCCAGAGGTACCGCCCCCGATGTCCACGCGATGTTGCAGAGATTTGCAAATCCTTTTCAACTTATATTCAATTGAATAGACCGCATAGACAAAATATTCCGTACAATTCACAACCTAATGGTAACACCCCAATAAGTTTTTCAACTTGTTTAAAGGGGAACATTATCACCAGACTTATGTAAGCGTCAATATATACCTTGATGTTGCAGAAAAAAGACCATATATTTTTTTAACCGATTTCCGAACTCTTAATATATGCTACTTTTAAACTTTCATGCAGAGAAGGAAATCACAACTAAAAAAAAATCACAAATTTTTTCATACGGTGTTGATGTGGAAATTTTTGCCTCGGCATTTTGATGGTGTGGGCGTGTGGCACCGAATGGAGATAAGCGTCTCGACAGACGTCACAATATTTGAACAATGATGACGAAAACTGTTTTCTCTGTCGTGTCCGTGCGTCGGAAATTGTTATGCGCTTTTTTTTTTTATTTGATTTTGTGCGTGGAACAGATTTGCTATGCGCAGAGGACGCTCATACCTGCCAACTTTTGAAATCAGAAAAACCTAGTAGCCAGGGTCCGCAAAATGATTATTAGCATTCAGACAGGTTAAAATGTTGCTAAAACCATCACTTTTCTATCAGTCACAGTGACTTTTCAAAACAAAAATATTACAGCAAAAATCATATGGGTTGATTGACATGTTTATTCTGTAAGCTAACTTCAATAGTTTGAAATTATTTTGACAGTTAATGCCAGTTATCCTGTCAACCTTTCACAAGACTTCAATTTGTTCATTGAAAGTATAAACACTTTTTACAGTAAACAAATGGTAAAACAGTACTAAACAATTCCATTAAAAAAAAAATTGGTGTCATTATTAACTTTCTGTCCAAGCTTGTATAATCTACTGCCTTGTTCAATTGTAAAAAAAATATTCTGTGCCTAAAATTCACATTTCTATCAAAATTATCATACTGTAAACATGGTAAGCTAACTTCATTAAAATTAATAGTCCTGTCAATAGCATGGAATTACAATTCAAATGTAGTTTTTTTGTAAGCCTTTCAAAAGAATTCAAAATATGAAAAATGAATGAAAATTAATTGAAGCCATCAGACACTTGAAAAGTGGCACATCACATCTCTAATGTCATCATTTTAACTTTTCAACAGAAATAGCACTGCAAAAATATTAAGGACATACTTCTGTATTTTGGTAGTTATGCTGTCAACATTTAACAAGATTTCTTCAACTTGGACTTGAAAGCATAAATAGTATAAACACTTTTAACAGTATGTCGTGCTGTGAAATACAGCCGACAGGATTGCGCACCAAACACGAAGCAAGGCCAAAGTGCATGCATGGTGCAGGAGAACAAAGGACTTCTTTCATTTAAGGTTTGTGATAAACCATCAAACTCATTCGTTAAAAGGACTCTATAGTAATATAAAGCAAATTTTTCTGGACATTATCATGCAAGAAAAGTTTATTTTTGGGACCGCGATCACCGCGTAATGATTTTTAAAGGTTGCATTACAAACATTTAACTGTCCCATGTGATCAGCCAGTGTGATTGGAAGTCCGTGCTCAATTATTGCCTCCGTAAATAAAACTTCGGCATTTATCACATCCAAAGAATCTGTTTGGGCGACAAAAAACGTTGAAAGTTTTCCACTTGTATCGCTAGCAACGGCATTAGACTTGTGTTTTTTTGTCCCAACGTGGTCTTTTACATCGCTAATTCCTCCGTGTCCGATCGAAAAAATCTTGTCTGCACAAGGTGCAATTCGCGTAGTTTTCACCCTTTTTGGAACGGATAATTATTCCCGGATAGGCTTTTGAATATTCTTCACGGAATGACTGCGGTTTTCTTTTCGGTTTAAGACTCGTTTGCGATTTTTCTCCGGCTGATTTCATGATCGTTCGCTCGTTTGGAAACAATGGCAACTGGTGCCTCGTGCTTGGCAGCGGTGCTATAAATAGCCTCGCGCATGGCATTCGGAATGGCTCGATAGGAAGTTACGGGAAGCAGTGTCGATTGTCATTGTTGTTACGCGATTTCGTGAATAAAACTTAAAAAAAAAAAAAAAAATTTAATTAATGAAAAACCGGAATAGGTTGATGAAAACCGTACTAATTACGGGAAAACCGGAGTAGTTGGCACGTATGGACGCTTAAACAGTGCGCAATTGCACAGGCGAGCACCTTAGAGGGAGCGTTGCTCGCACGGCTGCGCTAGCATCACAGCTAACGTTAGCCGTGCTGCTACCTCTCCGCTCGGGGAGGACGTATACGTAGGTGACGTATGACGTGACAGTATGTGACGTGTGTAAGAAGGTGCGCTTGCTGTCTGTGAGAGGGAGACACAGGAAAGAGTGAGAAGAGCCTGTCGTGTAATGCCAGCAGCTAAAAGCAACTGCGTGAGAATTGTAGATGTGTTGAAGGTGTGTTGGAAAATGCGGAATGGAAATTACGGAGCAGCAGAAAAGTGGAATGTATTATTTAAATCGGTGCGTTGGAAAACACGGACCGGAGTTTTTTTTTTAAACTGGATCTGGATCGGCATTTTCACATGTATTGCCGATACGCAATTTTTGGCAAATATCGGCAGCCGATCCGATCCAAATATCGGATCGGGACATCCCTGTGTACCGTTCCACCCCTAATGTATGGCGTACAAAATAAAAATACTGCAAGAGTCTGGCAGCGGCACAATCTGGCCAGAAGTGATCATGGCCGTTAACGTCAGGCAGAGAGCAGGGCAATGCTAACTGCATCCCAAATGAGCTCACGTCCTTCAAATGAGCTTATTAGGGGAAAAAATGATACTTTCTTGCCCGGAAAAGGGTGGAGTGCCATCTCCGGGTTGTGGAGGAGATCTTGCCCCAAGTGGAGGAGTTCAAGTACCTCGGAGTCTTGTTCACGAGTGAGGGAAGAGTGGATGGTGAGATCGACAGGCGGATCGGTGCGGCGTCTTCAGTAATGCGGACGCTAGAGATGCGCGGTTTGCGGGCACATCCGCGGAGTCCGCGGATTATCCGCGGATCGGGCGGATGAAATTAAAAAAAATTAGATTTTATCCGCGGGTCGTGTCGGGCGGTTGAAATAAAAAAAAATTAGATTTTAAATAGATTCAGGCGGGTGGCAGTTAAACCAATTGGGAAATATATATACATAGTTAAATGTTGTTACCCACATACGAAAAACGAGCAGGCACCTGCAGCATATGCCACAACAGAAGAAAAAAAGAAAGAAGAGATGGACACTTTTACGGAGCGGAGAAGGGACGCCTCGCCGGGGTCCGGGACCGAGGCCCCTTCCCCCGAGAGGGCCCCACCGGGAGCTGTAGCTGAGGCGATCCGCGAGAAGGGCCCGACGCACGTCCAGGGCCACCACCGCGCCTACCGCACCGACACCCCGCCTCGTCCGCCTTCGCCGCGGCCGGCGTCACGCGCAGCAGGTAAGCAGCTTACCTGCCCGCCACCCCCGTGGCCGGGGGCTCGTAACAGGGGTCGCTCCGCCCGCGCAGCTTACCTGCCCGCCACCCCTGTTGCCGGGGGCGCGTAACAGGGGTCACTCCGCGCGCAGTGCGCTCACGAAAGGGGTGGGGCTCACCCTGGTTGATATAGACAGCAGGACGGTGGCCATGGAAGTCGGAACCCGCTAAGGAGTGTGTAACAACCCACCTGCCGAATCAACTAGCCCTGAAAATGGATGGCGCTGGAGCGTTCGGGCCCATACCCGGCCGTCGCCGGCAGCGAGACGCGCTTGGAGGTGCGCTCAGCGCGGCTCCCATATGATTGCGCACTGGTGTGCGTCTGGGCCGTGACAGCGTGGCACGCGAATGTCTGTGCTGCATTGGATCAGTCTCCTTTCTTTAACAGGCAAAAGCTTTATAACCTCACATCGTCTATATTAGATATATAACAACGGGCGGGTGCGGGCGGATGCGGTTCTGATTAAATGTTAGATCGGGTGGATGGCGGATGGTTGACGACTTTCTGATGCGGTTGCGGATGAAATACTTGCCTATCCGCGCATCTCTAGCGGACGCTGTATCGATCCGTTGTGGTGAAGAAGGAGCTGAGCCGGAAGGCAAAGCTCTCAATTTACCGGTCGATCCACGTTCCCATCCTCACCTATGGTCATGAGCTTTGGGTTATGACCGAAAGGACAAGATCACGGGTACAAGCGGCCCAAATGAGTTTCCTCCGCCGGGTGGCGGGGCTCTCCCTTAGAGATAGGGTGAGAAGCTCTGCCATCCGGGGGGAGCTCAAAGTAAAGCCGCTGCTCCTCCACATGGAGAGGAGCCAGATGAGGTGGTTCGGGCATCTGGTCAGGATGCCACCCAAGTGCCTCCCTAGGGAGGTGTTTAGGGCACGTCCGACCGGTAGGAGGCCGCGGGGAAGACCCAGGACACGTTGGGAAGACTATGTCTCCCGGCTGGCCTGGGAACGCCTCGGGGTCCCACAGGAAGAGCTGGGAGAAGTGGCTGGGGAGAGGGAAGTCTGGGCTTCCCTGCTTAGGCTGCTGCCCCCGCGACCCGACCTCGGATAAGCGGAAGAAGATGGATGGATGGATGGACTTGGCAGCGAATAAAAGGACTTTGCAAACGTCACCTGTTGTGCCTGTCCAGACGGAGAGGTGTCCCGTGCGGTTTGAAGGCACCGTCGGCTTGGGGTGGGAATGAAAAGTGAGGGATGGAGATACGTGCGGCCAGCGTGAAGATGAATGAACCATTGAGACGGCCACACATCTACCAAGCTGGCCAGGAAGAGCGGGGCTTCAAGATGTTTGGAAGGGCTCTCTCTGACAAATGGATGCCTTTCCCCCCCACAAGTGTGGACCCCTGGTCTTGTCACAACGCCACTCACGTCTTTTCTTGTGGTTTCATCTTGGACCGTGATGGGAGACAGAGTTGAATGAAAGAAGCAGAAAAAGGGGTTGGTGGGGGCGGTCGGATGAAACGCGTGCCGACCGAGAAATATTAAAAAGCGTTCAGCGCGAGCCAAACCGACTACTTCTGCTTGAAAAAGAAACCCGAGTTAATGGCCCTGTTATTATGTTCGCTGGGATTTGTGGCTCACGACTTCCACATTGCAACTGAAAATAAACGGGAAAGACCTGGGAAAAGACCTTTTGGGTCATGTGATCCTCAAGAAAAGAACACAAACAAACCAGCCCTCATCAGAAAACCAAAAAAAACAAAAACGTGGTTGCCAGGTCACACACTTATTTGTCATGTTTGCGAGCAGGGATGAAAAGCGGCGATAATTACAGGCGACGGCTTCCTCGCTGGCATTAAGAGCTTCCTTCTAACTTTATTATACGCTTGAAGAGCTACAAAAGGATACACATTTAGATACTACGACAAGGTCCCATTTGGAAGCGCGTATGTTTGACATATTTATAATGCTTTACTCGTGAATACTCATTAATGCCTAATAAATCAAAGCGTATTATGCTCACCACTTGACAAAGAACAGCTGTTTTGAAAACGCTGGCATCCCATAATGCCACCTGTCAACTATTTTTCAGTCAGCTACAAACGTAGTGACTGTTAAGTTTTTCTTTGGCCTAGCACAGGGGTGCTCACACTTTTTCTGCAGGCGAGCTACTTTTCAATTGATCAAGCCGTGGGGATCTACCTCATTCATATATATCATTTATATTTACTTATTTATGAAATATATGTTTTTGTTAACAAGTTAAAGGTGTTTAAAGATAATACAAGCATGTTTAACACATATAGTTAATATTGTTAACAAGTTAAAGGTGGTTAAAGATAATACAAGCATGTGGACTCTGAGGCAGCGGACAAGTACCGACAGGCCAAGCGGTGTGCGGCTTCAGCGGTCGCAGAGGCAAAAACTCGGACATGGGAGGAGTTCGGGGAGGCCATGGAAAACGACTTCCGGACGGCTTCGAAGCGATTCTGGACCACCATCCGCCGCCTCAGGAAGGGGAAGCAGTGCACTGTCAACACCGTGTATGGTGCGGATGGTGTTCTGCTGACCTCGACTGCGGATGTTGTGGATCGGTGGAGGGAATACTTCGAAGACCTCCTCAATCCCACCAACACGTCTTCCTATGAGGAAGCAG
The DNA here is from genome assembly GCF_033978685.3 of Nerophis lumbriciformis. Taxonomy (NCBI): domain Eukaryota; kingdom Metazoa; phylum Chordata; class Actinopteri; order Syngnathiformes; family Syngnathidae; genus Nerophis; species Nerophis lumbriciformis. Next base: position 4,548,094 of record NC_084550.2, read on the forward strand.
TGCCTGGGGAGTCTGTGGTGGGCTCTCCTATTTCTGGGGCTGAGGTTGCTGAGGTAGTTAAAAAGCTCCTCGGTGGCAAGGCCCCGGGGGTAGATGAGATCCGCCCGGAGTTCCTTAAGGCTCTGGATGCTGTGGGGCTGTCTTGGTTGACAAGACTCTGCAGCATCGCGTGGACATCGGGGGCGGTGCCACTGGATTGGCAGATCGGGGTGGTGGTTCCTCTCTTTAAGAAGGGGAACCGGAGGGTGTGTTCTAACTATCGTGGGATCACACTCCTCAGCCTTCCCGGGAAGGTCTATTCAGGTGTACTGGAGAGGAGGCTACGCCGGATAGTCGAACCTCAGATTCAGGAGGAACAGTGTGGTTTTCGTCCTGGTCGTGGAACTGTGGACCAGCTCTATACTCTCGGCAGGGTCCTTGAGGGTGCATGGGAGTTTGCCCAACCAGTCTACATGTGTTTTGTGGACTTGGAGAAGGCATTCGACTGTGTCCCTCGGGAAGTCCTGTGGGGAGTGCTCAGAGAGTACGGGGTATCGGACTGTCTGATTGTGGCAGTCCGCTCCCTGTATGATCAGTGCCAGAGCCTGGTCCGCATTGCCGGTAGTAAGTCGGACACGTTTCCAGTGAGGGTTGGACTCCGCCAAGGCTGCCCTTTGTCACCGATTCTGTTCATAACTTTTATGGACAGAATTTCTAGGCGCAGTCAAGGCGTTGAGGGGATCTGGTTTGGTGGCTGCAGGATTAGGTCTCTGCTTTTTGCAGATGATGTGGTCCTGATGGCTTCATCTGGCCAGGATCTTCAGCTCTCACTGGATCGGTTCGCAGCTGAGTGTGAAGCGACTGGGATGAGAATCAGCACCTCCAAGTCCGAGTCCATGGTTCTCCCGGAAAAGGGTGGAGTGCCATCTCCGGGTTGGGGAGGAGATCTTGCCCCAAGTGGAGGAGTTCAAGTACCTCGGAGTCTTGTTCACGAGTGAGGGAAGAGTGGATCGTGAGATCGACAGGCGGATTGGTGCGGCGTCTTCAGTAATGCGGACGCTGTATCGATCCGTTGTGGTGAAGAAGGAGCTGAGCCGGAAGGCAAAGCTCTCAATTTACCGGTCGATCTACGTTCCCATCCTCACCTATGGTCATGAGCTTTGGGTTATGACCGAAAGGACAAGATCACGGGTACAAGCGGCCGAAATGAGTTTCCTCCGCCGGGTGGCGGGGCTCTCCCTTAGAGATAGGGTGAGAAGCTCTGCCATCCGGGAGGAGCTCAAAGTAAAGCCGGTGCTCCTCCACATCGAGAGGAGCCAGATGAGGTGGTTCGGGCATCTGGTTAGGATGCCACCCGAACGCCTCTCTAGGGAGGTGTTTAGGGCACGTCCGACCGGTAGGAGGCCGCGGGGAAGACCCAGGACACGTTGGGAAGACTATGTCTCTCGGCTGGCCTGGGAACGCCTCGGGGTCCCACAGGAAGAGCTGGACGAAGTGGCTGGGGAGAGGGAAGTCTGGGCTTCCCTGCTTAGGCTGCTGCCCCCGCGACCCGACCTCGGATAAGCGGAAGAAGATGGATGGATGGATGGATTTTACAGACAACAAGTTACAGGAATGTACACTTTATCCCGTGCTTACATCTCATTGTGCAACATGTGAATGTTTTAAAGGGAACTCAATGATTCCCGAGCGCGGCCACCGCTGCTGCTCACTGCTCCCCTCACCTCCCAAACGATGGGTCAAACGCAGAGAGTAATTCCACCACACCTAGTGTGTGTGCGACTATCAGTGGTACTTTGACTTTATATAACAGAGGCCACGTTTTGGAGTCATGCGGCCTCTGTGGCGCTGCAGGAGTAGGAACGAGGTCCTGGTTTATGGCGCAGTTCCGTGTGGGGGCTACAACCTATATGACAAAAGGCATTTAATGGAACGAGCGACTGTTAAATTCCATTTACAAGTCAACGAGCGAAAATGGAGCGTGGTCAGCAGCATGTGTTCCCACCTCGCCTCTTTAGATGTGCACTCTCACTGACCCTCTGCAGAGAAGATGGAGGCGGGCCAGGTGAGGACCCCCGCCCTCGTATCCACTTTGACACATAAACCCTCCTCCAAAGACTTCAATGCGTCTATTTGCAATCCACAATCGGAATAAGGAGGAAAAATGTGAAGCCAGCTGTGCACACGCCCCCACCCGTCCCCCGGCCCCATCCTGGTCAGAACCACATCTGGCCCGACCCTGCTCTCTGTTCCTATCACACTAATGAGCGCCACGGCCTTAATGGCTACCAGGATACCGCTGCAGATGTGCATTCGTATAATCCAAGTAAATTGTTTTTGTCTGCTGGTTAAACAGTGTATATCTTTTACCCACATGCTGGAAGAATTTCCAGGAAAGGGTTTGACAATCCTGGCGCTTTTAGGGAAAACTGATAGAACTCCCGACGGTACTGCAATTGTTATTGTTGGAGGTGCTACAGACGCCATATGCTGCATCGCACACAGCACGGCAATATTAAGGGCTCACGAGAGGACGCAAACGTTAGTATGCAGTAGGTAAGGTTATATTTTTCCGCCTCATTCCTGTGAGAATCCTGCGAGTGACTGGAGCATTAAGGAGTGGGACTAAACCAGGCCGAGCTGCTCAAACGACCACAGGGTGGCATCTGTGAGCTGATAATACTGGATCATCTCTTTCTCTTTGTCATGACTTGGTCTTGGGTGTTTGCTTTTCCGGGATGCAACGGAAAGTTGGCGCGGGCGAGACGGGAATGAAGGTACATGATTTATTTATTATCATCAAAAAACAAACGAAAAGCGCGCACAGTGGCGGAGAATAAACTATGAAACCAAAAGACTATAGCAAAAAAAGTACAAATGAAAAGCACGCACAGTGGCGGAGAACAAACTATAAAAAACAAAAAGACTATAAACATGGAACAAAAACTTACTTGGCTTGGACAAAAATAGTTGCATGAAGAATGGACATGGAAAGAATGGACAAGAGCATAAGTGTGGTGAGGTCGTCAGGACGAACAACAGAAAATGAATGAACTTAAATACTATGGACATGATTAGTGAAAGCAGGTGCGTGACTCAAAAGTTTGAAAAATGGCCAATTCATTTTGAATGGGAAAAATGTCCCGGAAAACCAGGAATTCTGGGAAATCTGGGAATTTTCGGAAATTGTCAAGGGAAAGCCCACGATTCCCGAATAGGCTGAACAGTTTGAAGTTGGAACAGTTTGAATCAGATGAAAAATGTGGGAATTGTGGAAGTTTGATTCGGTTTGATTTCAATGGGGATTTCCCCAAAATTTGGGAATTTCCGGAAAAGCGGGAATTTTTTGGAAAATGGTAAAAACAAACTTGAATAGAGTGAATGAGTTTAAATGGTTGGTGTTGGAATCTTTCAAATCGGTTGAGACATGTTGAAGGAGTAACATGTTGAATTGAGAAATGGTATTACGGAATTCTTGGAATTTCGAGAAAACCGGGAATTTTTCCAGTTCAAAAAACAACTTTGTTTTATGTCCTGATTAAGAGGAATGTTTTGACGGTAGAACGGTTGAAATGCGTTGAAAAATGTGGAAGGAGTAGTCGCCAGAAAAAAAGGGTGGACATAGGGCTTTGGAAAACCAGGAATTATGGAAAATCCTGGTAATTTTTTGAACTTGGAAAAAAGGTGGTTTAATTTTCCAGGATGGTGGAATGTGTTGAAGGTGGAATGGTTGGAATCGGTTGAAAAACGGGAATGAAGGTACATGATTTATTTATTATTATCCAAAAAAAAGTACAAACGAAAAGCGCGCACAATGGCGGAGAACAAACTACAAAAAACAAAAAGACTATAAACATGGAACAAAAACTTACTTGGCTTGGACAAAAATAGTTGCATGAAGAATGGACATGGAAAGAATGGACAGAGCATAAGTGTGGTGAGGTCGTCAGGACGAACAACAGAAAATGAATGAACTTAAATACTATGGACATGATTAGTGAAAGCAGGTGCGTGACTCAAAACGTGAAACAGGTGCGTGACGTGACAGGTGAAAACTAATGGTTGCTATGGTGACAATCAAGAGTGCACAATGAGTCCAAACGTGGAACAGGTGAAACTAATGGGTAATCATGCAAACAAGACAAGGGAGTGAAAAGCCAGAAACTAAACAAAACATGACTTAGAACAAAACATGATTACACAGACATGACACTCTTTCGAAGTCATCAGGTCAGTAGTGCACCCTTCACGCATTCTTCACCCACGCTTTAAGCCAGGGAGGAGGCAGAAACTAACCCTGACGCACTGTGGTTATTTCAGCTATATACTAACAGTACACTCACATTTTCACATTCACATCATGCTAGGTTATTATTAGAGATTGTTTATTTATTTATTATTATTTATTTTATTATTATTTATTATTATTTATTATTTATTAGAGATTATTTATTTTATTTATTTATTTATATTATTTATTTATTTATTTATTATTATTATTTATTTATCGGCAGTCCGATATTATCGGCCGATAAATGCTTTAAAATGTGATATCGGATACATACTTGGTCAACAGCCATACAGGTCACACTAAGGGTGGCCGTATAAACAACTTTAACACTGTTACAAATATGCGCCACACTAAACAAGAATGACAAACACATTTCGGGAGAACATCCGCACTGTAACACAACATAAACACAACAGAACAAATACCCAGAATCCCCTTGCAGCACTAACTCTTCCGGGACGCTACCATATACGCCCCCGCTACCCCCTACCCCCGCCACCCAACCCCGCCCACCTCAACCTCCTCATGCTCTCTCAGGGAGAGCATGTCCCAAATTCTAAGCTGCTGTTTTGAGGCATGTTAAAACAAATAATGCACTTTGTGACTTCAATAATAAATATGGCAGTGCCATGTTGGCATTTTTTTTCCATAACTTGAGTTGATTTATTTTGGAAAACCTTGTTACATTGTTTAATGCAGTGGTCCCCAACCACTGGGCCGTGGCCCGGTACCGGTCCGTGGATCGATTGGTACCGGGCCGCACAAGAAATATTAAAAAAAAATTAAAATTAAATAAAATTAAAAAAAATGTTTTTTATTAAATCAACATAAAAAACACAAGACACTTACAATTAGTGCACTAACCCAAAAAACCTCCCTCCCCCATTTACACTCATTCACACAAAAGGGTTGTTTATTTCTGTTATTAATATTTCTGGTTCCTACATTATATATCAATATAGATCAATACAGTCTGCAAGGGATACAGTCTGTAAGCACACATGATTGTATTTTTTTATTACAAAAAAAACAAAACAAAAAAAAACAAAAAAAGGCTGAATATTTTGAAGTTGGAACCGTTTGAATCAGATGAAAAATGTGGGAATTGTGGAAGTTTGAAAAGTGTCCCATTGATTTTAATGGGGATTTCCGGAAAAGCGGGAATTTTTTGGAAAATGGTAAAAAAAAACTTGATCAGAGTAAATGAGTTGAAATGGTTGGTGTTGGAATCTTTCAAATCGGTTGAGACATGTTGAAGGAGTAACATGTTGAATTGAGAAATGGTATTACGGAATTCTTGGAATTTCGAGAAAACCGGGAATTTTTCCAGTTCAAAAAACAACTTTGTTTTATATCCTGATTAAGAGGAATGTTTTGACGGTAGAACGGTTGAAATGCGTTGAAAAAATGTGGAAGGAGTAGTCGCCAGAACAAAAGGGTGGACATAGGGCTTTGGAAAACCAGGAATTCTGGAAAATCCTGGTAATTTTTTGAACTTGGAAAAAAGGTGGTTTAAATTTCCAGGATGGAGGAATGTGTTGAAGGTGGAATGGTTGGAATCGGTTGAAAAATGTGGAAATGGTGGAAGTTTGAAAAATGGCCAATTAATTTTGAATGGGAAAAGTGTCCCGGAAAACCTGGAATTCTGGGAAATCTGGGAATTTTCAGAAATTGTCAAGGGAAAGCCCACGATTCCCGAAAAGGCTGAACAGTTTGAAGTTGGAACAGTTTGAATCAGATGAAAAATGTGGGAATTGTGGAAGTTTGAAAAGTGTCCCATTGATTTCAATGGGGATTTCCCCAAAATGTGTGAATTTCCGGAAAAGCGGGAATTTTTTGGAAAATGGTAAAAAAAAACTTGATCAGAGTAAATGAGTTGAAATGGTTGGTGTTGGAATCTTTCAAATCGGTTCAGACATGTTGAAGGAGTAACATGTTGAATTGAGAAATGGTATTACGGAATTCCTGGAATATCGAGAAAACCGGAAATTTTTCCAGTTCAAAAAACAACTTTGTTTTATGTCCTGATTAAGAGGAATGTTTTGACGGTAGAACGGTTGAAATGCGTTGAAAAATGTGGAAGGAGTAGTCGCCAGAAAAAAAGGGTGGACATAGGGCTTTGGAAAACCAGGAATTCTGGAAAATCCTGGTAATTTTTTGAACTTGGAAAAAAGGTGGTTTAAATTTCCAGGATGGAGGAATGTGTTGAAGGTGGAATGGTTGGAATCGGTTGAAAAATGTGGAAATGGTGGAAGTTTGAAAAATGGCCAATTCATTTTGAATGGGAAAAATGTCCCGGAAAACTTGGAATTCTGGGAAATCTGGGAATTTTCGGAAATTGTCAAGGGAAAGCCCACGATTCCCGAATAGGCTTAACAGTTTGAAGTTGGAACAGTTTGAATCAGATGAAAAATGTTGGAAATGTGGAAGTTTGAAAAGTGTCCCATTGAATTTGGGAATTTCCGGAAAAGCGGAAATTTTTGGAAAATGGTAAAAAAAAAACTTGAATAAAGTGAATGAGTTGAAATGGTTGGTGTTGGAATCTTTCAAATCGGTTTAGACATGTTGAAGGAGTAACATGTTGAATTGAGAAATGGTATTACGGAATTCTTGGAATTTCGAGAAAACCGGGAATTTTTCCAGTTCAAAAAACAACTTTGTTTTATGTCCTGATTAAGAGGAATGTTTTGACGGTAGAACGGTTGAAATGCGTTGAAAAAATGTGGAAGGAGTAGTCGCCAGAAAAAAAGGGTGGACATAGGGCTTTGGAAAACCAGGAATTCTGGGAAATCCTGGTAATTTTTTGAACTTGGAAAAAAGGTGGTTTAAATTTCCAGGATGGAGGAATGTGTTGAAGGTGGAATGGTTGGAATCGGTTGAAAAATGTGGAAATGGTGGAAGTTTGAAAAATGGCCAATTCATTTTGAATGGGAAAAATGTCCCGGAAAACCTGGAATTCTGGGAAATCTGGGAATTTTCGGAAATTGTCAAAGGAAAGCCCACGATTCCCGGATAGGCTGAACAGTTTGAAGTTGGAACAGTTTGAATCAGATGAAAAATGTGGGAATTGTGGAAGTTTGAAAAGTGTCCCATTGATTTCAATGGGGATTTCCCCAAAATTTGGGAATTTCCGGAAAAGCGGGATTTTTTTGGAAAATGGTAAAAACCAACTTGAATAGAGTGAATGAGTTGAAATGGTTGGTGTTGGAATCTTTCAAATCGGTTGAGACATGTTGAAGGAGTCACATGTTGAATTGAGAAATGGTATTACGGAATTCTTGGAATTTCGAGAAAACCGGGAATTTTTCCAGTTCAAAAAACAACTTTGTTTTATGTCCTGATTAAGAGGAATGTTTTGACGGTAGAACGGTTGAAATGCGTTGAAAAATGTGGAAGGAGTAGTCGCCAGAAAAAAGGGTGGACATAGGGCTTTGGAAAACCAGGAATTCTGGATAATCCTGGTAATTTTTTGAACTTGGAAAAAAAGTAGTTTAATTTTCCAGGATGGAGGAATGTGTTGAAGGTGGAATGGTTGGAATCGGTTGAAAAATGTGGAAATGGTGAAAGTTTGAAAAATGGCCAATTAATTTTGAATGGGAAAAATGTTCCGGACAACCTGGAATTCTGGGAAATCTGGGAATTTTCGGAAATTGTCAAGGGAAAGCCCATGATTCCCGAAAAGGCTGAACAGTTTGAAGTTGGAACAGTTTGAATAAGATGAAAAATGTGGGATTTGTGGAGGTTTGAAAAGTGTCCCATTGATTTCAATGGGGATTTCCCCAAAATGTGTGAATTTCCGGAAAAGCGGGAATTTTTGGGAAAATGGTTAAAAAAAACTTGATCAGAGTAAATGAGTTGAAATGGTTGGTGTTGGAATCTTTCAAATCGGTTCAGACATGTTGAAGGAGTAACATGTTGAATTGAGAAATGGTATTACGGAATTCCTGGAATTTCGAGAAAACAGGAACGTTTTCCAGTTCAAAAAACAACTTTGTTTTATGTCCTGATTAAGAGGAATGTTTTGACGGTAGAACGGTTGAAATGCGTTGAAAAAATGTGAAAGGAGTAGTCGCCAGAAAAAAAGGGTGGCCATAGGGCTTTGGAAAACCAGGAATTCTGGGAAATCTGGGAATTTTCAGAAATTGTCAAGGGAAAGCCCACGATTCCTGAATAGACTGAACAGTTTGAAGTTGGAACAGTTTGAATCAGATGAAAAATGTGGGAATTGTGGAAGTTTGAAAAGTGTCCCATTGATTTCAATGGGGATTTCCCTAAAATTTGGGAATTTCCGGAAAAGCGGGAATTTTTTTGGAAAATGGTAAAAACCAACTTGAATAGAGTGAATGAGTTGAAATGGTTGGTGTTGGAATCTTTCAAATCGGTTCAGACATGTTGAAGGAGTAACATGTTGAATTGAGAAATGGTATTACGGAATTCCTGGAATTTCGAGAAAACCGGAAATTTTTCCAGTTCAAAAAACAACTTTGTTTTATGTCCTGATTAAGAGGAATGTTTTGACGGTAGAACGGTTGAAATGCGTTGAAAAAATGTGGAAGGAGTAGTCGCCAGAAAAAAAGGGTGGACATAGGGCTTTGGAAAACCAGGAATTCTGGAAAATCCTGGTAATTTTTTGAACTTGGAGAAAAGGTGGTTTTAATTTCCAGGATGGAGGAATGTGTTGAAGGTGGAATGGTTGGAATCGGTTGAAAAATGTGGAAATGGTGGAAGTTTGAAAAATGGCCAATTAATTTTGAATGGGAAAAATGTCCCGGAAAACCTGGAATTCTGGGAAATCTGGGAATTTTCGGAAATTGTCAAGGGAAAGCCCACGATTCCTGAATAGGCTGAACAGTTTGAAGTTGGAACAGTTTGAATCAGATGAAAAATGTGGGAATTGTGGAAGTTTGAAAAGTGTCCCATTGATTTCAATGGGGATTTCCCCAAAATTTGGGAATTTCCGGAAAAGCGGGAATTTTTTGGAAAATGGTAAAAAAAAAAACTTGAATAGAGTGAATGAGTTGAAATGGTTGGTGTTGGAATCTTTCAAATCGGTTGAGACATGTTGAAGGAGTAACATGTTGAATTGAGAAATGGTATTACGGAATTCCTGGAATTTCGAGAAAACCGGAAATTTTTCCAGTTCAAAAAACAACCTTGTTTTATGTCCTGATTAAGAGGAATGTTTTGACGGTAGAACGGTTGAAATGCGTTGAAAAAATGTGGAAGGAGTAGTCGCCAGAAAAAAAAGGGTGGACATAGGGCTTTGGAAAACCAGGAATTCTGGAAAATCCTGGTAATTTTTTGAACTTGGAAAAAAGGTGTTTTAAATTTCCAGGATGGTGGAATGTGTTGAAGGTGGAATGGTTGGAATCGGTTGGAAAAATGTGGAAATGGTGGAAGTTTGAAAAATGGCCAATTAATTTTGAATGGGAAAAATGTCCCGGAAAACCTGGAATTCTGGGAAATCTGGGAATTTTCGGAAATTGTCAAGGGAAAGCCCATGATTCCCGAATAGGCTGAACAGTTTGAAGTTGGAACAGTTTGAATCAGATGAAAAATGTGGGAATTGTGGAAGTTTGAAAAGTGTCCCATTGATTTCAATGGGGATTTCCCCAAAATTTGGGAATTTCCGGAAAAGCGGGAATTTTTTGGAAAATGGTAAAAACAAACTTGAATAGAGTGAATGAGTTGAAATGGTTGGTGTTGGAATCTTTCAAATCGGTTGAGACATATTGAAGGAGTAACATGTTGAATTGAGAAATGGTATTACGGAATTCCTGGAATTTCGAGAAACCTGGGAATTTTTCCAGTTCAAAAAAACAACTTTGTTTCATGACCTGATTAAGAGGAATGTTTTGACGGCAGAACGGTTGAAATGCGGAAGGAGTAGTCGCCAGAAAAAAAGGGTGGACATAGGGCTTTGGAAAACCAGGAATTCTGGAAAATCCTGGTAATTTTTTGAACTTGGAAAAAAGGTGGTTTAAATTTCCAGGATGGTGGAATGTGTTGAAGGTGGAATGGTTGGAATCGGTTGGAAAAATGTGGAAATGGTGGAAGTTTGAAAAATGGCCAATTAATTTTGAATGGGAAGAATGCCCCGGAAAACCTGGAATTCTGGGAAATCTGGGAATTTTCGGAAATTGTCAAGGGAAAGCCCACGATTCCCGAATAGGCTGAACAGTTTGAAGTTGGAACAGTTTGAATCAGATGAAAAATGTGGGAAATGTGGAAGTTTGAAAAGTGTCCCATTGAATTTGGGAATTTCCGGAAAAGCGTGAATTTTTTGGAAAATGGTAAAAACAAACTTGAATAGAGTGAATGAGTTGAAATGGTTGGTGTTGGAATCTTTCAAATCGGTTGAGACATGTTGAAGGAGTAACATGTTGAATTGAGAAATGGTATTACGGAATTCCTGGAATTTCGAGAAAACCGGAAATTTTTCCAGTTCAAAAAACAACTTTGTTTTATGTCCTGATTAAGAGGAATGTTTTGACGGTAGAACGGTTGAAATGCGTTGAAAAAATGTGGAAGGAGTAGTCGCCAGAAAAAAAAGGGTGGACATAGGGCTTTGGAAAACCAGGAATTCTGGAAAATCCTGGTAATTTTTTGAACTTGGAAAAAAGGTGGTTTAAATTTCCAGGATGGAAGAATGTGTTGAAGGTGGAATGGTTGGAATCGGTTGAAAAATGTGGAAATGGTGGAAGTTTGAAAAATGGCCAATTCATTTTGAATGGGAAAAGTGTCCCGGAAAACCTGGAATTCTGGGAAATCTGGGATGTTTTGGAAATTTTCAAGGGGAAGCCCACGATTCCCGAATAGGCTGAACAGCTTGAAGTTGGAACAGTTTGAATCAGATGAAAAATGTGGGAATCGTGGAAGTTTGAAAAGTGTCCCATTGATTTCAATGGGGATTTCCCCAAAATTTGGGAATTTCCGGAAAAGCGGGAATTTTTGGGAAAATGGTAAAAAAAAACTTGAATAGAGTGAATGAGTTGAAATGGTTGGTGTTGGAATCTTTCAAATCGGTTAAGACATGTTGAAGGAGTAACATGTTGAATTGAGAAATGGTATTACGGAATTCCTGGAATTTCGAGAAAACCGGAAATTTTTCCAGTTCAAAAAACAACTTTGTTTTATGTCCTGATTAAGAGGAATGTTTTGACGGTAGAACGGTTGAAATGCGTTGAAAAAATGTGGAAGGAGTAGTCGCCAGAAAAAAAGGGTGGACATAGGGCTTTGGAAAACCAGGAATTCTGGAAAATCCTGGTAATTTTTTGAACTTGGAAAAAAGGTGGTTTAAATTTCCAGGATGGAGAAATGTGTTGAAGGTGGAATGGTTGGAATCGGTTGAAAAATGTGGAAATGGTGGAAGTTTGAAAAATGGCCAATTCATTTTGAATGGGAAAAGTGTCCCGGAAAACCTGGAATTCTGGGAAATCTGGGAATTTTCGGAAATTGTCAAGGGAAAGCCCACGATTCCCGAATAGGCTGAACAGTTTGAAGTTGGAACAGTTTGAATCAGATGAAAAATGTGGGAATTGTGGAAGTTTGAAAAGTGTCCCATTGATTTCAATGGGGATTTCCCCAAAATTTGGGGATTTCCCCAAAATTTGGGAATTTCCGGAAAAGCGGGAATTTTTTGGAAAATGGTAAAAAAAAAAACTTGAATAGAGTGAATGAGTTGAAATGGTTGGTGTTGGAATCTTTCAAATCGGTTGAGACATGTTGAAGGAGTAACATGTTGAATTGAGAAATGGTATTACGGAATTCCTGGAATTTCGAGAAAACCGGGAATTTTTCCAGTTCAAAAAACAACTTTGTTTTATGTCCCGATTAAGAGGAATGTTTTGACGGTAGAACGGTTGAAATGCGTTGAAAAAATGTGGAAGGAGTAGTCGCCAGAAAAAAAGGGTGGACATAGGGCTTTGGAAAACCAGGAATTCTGGAAAATCCTGGTAATTTTTTGAACTTGGAAAAAAGGTGGTTTTAATTTCCAGGATGGAGGAATGTGTTGAAGGTGGAATGGTTGGAATCGGTTGAAAAATGTGGAAATGGTGGAAGTTTGAAAAATGGCCAATTAATTTTGAATGGGAAAAATGTCCCGGAAAACCTGGAATTCTGGGAAATCTGGGAATTTTCGGAAATTGTCAAGGGAAAGCCCACGATTCCCGAATAGGCTGAACAGTTTGAAGTTGGAACAGTTTGAATCAGATGAAAAATGTGGGAAATGTGGAACTTTGAAAAGTGTCCCATTGATTTCAATGGGGATTTCCCCAAAATTTGGGAATTTCCGGAAAAGCGGGAATTTTTGGGAAAATGGTAAAAAAAAAAACTTGAATAGAGTGAATGAGTTGAAATGGTTGGTGTTGGAAACTTTCAAATCGGTTGAGACATGTTGAAGGAGTAACATGTTGAATTGAGAAATGGTATTACGGAATTCTTGGAATTTAGAGAAAACCGGGAATTTTTCCAGTTCAAAAAACAACTTTGTTTTATGTCCTGATTAAGTGGAATGTTTTGACGGCAGAACGGTTGAAATGCGTTGAAAAAATGTGGAAGGAGTAGTCGCCAGAAAAAAAGGGTGGACATAGGGCTTTGGAAAACCAGGAATTCTGGGAAATCTGGGAATTTTCAGAAATTGTCAAGGGAAAGCCCACAATTCCTGAATAGGTTGAACAGTTTGAAGTTGGAACAGTTTGAATCAGATGAAAAATGTGGGATTTGTGGAGGTTTGAAAAGTGTCCCATTGATTTCAATGGGGATTTCCCCAAAATGTGTGAATTTCCGGAAAAGCGGGAATTTTTTGGAAAATGGTAAAAACCAACTTGAATAGAGTGAATGAGTTTAAATGGTTGGTGTTGGAATCTTTCAAATCGGTTGAGACATGTTGAAGTAGTAACATGTTGAATTGAGAAATGGTATTACGGAATTCCTGGAATTTCGAGAACACCGGGAATTTTTCCAGTTCAAAAAACAACTTTGTTTTATGTCCTGATTAAGAGGAATGTTTTGACGGTAGAACGGTTGAAATGCGTTGAAAAAATGTGGAAGGAGTAGTCGCCAGAAAAAAAAGGGTGGACATAGGGCTTTGGAAAACCAGGAATTCTGGAAAATCCAGGTAATTTTTTGAACTTGGAAAAAAGGTGGTTTAAATTTCCAGGATGGAGGAATGTGTTGAAGGTGGAATGGTTGGAATCGGTTGAAAAATGTGGAAATGGTGGAAGTTTGAAAAATGGCCAATTAATTTTGAATGGGAAAAATGTCCCAGAAAACCTGGAATTCTGGGAAATCTGGGAATTTTCAGAAATTGTCAAGGGAAAGCCCACGATTCCCGAATAGGCTGAACAGTTTGAAGTTGGAACAGTTTGAATCAGATGAAAAATGTGGGAATTGTGGAAGTTTGAAAAGTGCCCCATTGATTTCAATGGGGATTTCCCCAAAATTTGGGAATTTCCGGAAAAGCGGGAATTTTTTGGAAAATGGTAAAAAAAAAAAACTTGAATAGAGTGAATGAGTTGAAATGGTTGGTGTTGGAATCTTTCAAATCGGTTGAGACATGTTGAAGGAGTAACATGTTGAATTGAGAAATGGTATTACGGAATTCTTGGAATTTCGAGAAAACCGGGAATTTTTCCAGTTCAAAAAACAACTTTGTTTTATATCCTGATTAAGAGGAATGTTTTGACGGTAGAACGGTTGAAATGCGTTGAAAAAATGTGGAAGGAGTAGTCGCCAGAAAAAAAGGGTGGACATAGGGCTTTGGAAAACCAGGACTTCTGGAAAATCCTGGTAATTTTTTGAACTTGGAAAAAAGGTGGTTTAAATTTCCAGGATGGAGGAATGTGTTGAAGGTGGAATGGTTGGAATTGGTTGAAAAATGTGGAAATGGTGGAAGTTTGAAAAATGGCCAATTCATTTTGAATGGGAAAAATGTCCCGGAAAACCTGGAATTCTGGGAAATCTGGGAATTTTCGGAAATTGTCACGGGAAAGCCCACGATTCCCAAATAGACTGAACAGTTTGAAGTTGGAACAGTTTGAATCAGATGAAAAATGTGGGAATTGTGGAAGTTTGAAAAGTGTCTCATTGATTTCAATGGGGATTTCCCCAAAATGTGTGAATTTCCGGAAAAGCGGGAATTTTTTGGAAAATGCTAAAAAAAAACTTGATCAGAGTAAATGAGTTGAAATGGTTGGTGTTGGAATCTTTCAAATCGGTTCAGACATGTTGAAGGAGTAACATGTTGAATTGAGAAATGGTATTACGGAATTCCTGGAATTTCGAGAAACCTGGGAATTTTTCCAGTTCAAAAAAACAACTTTGTTTCATGACCTGATTAAGAGGAATGTTTTGACGGTAGAACGGTTGAAATGCGTTGAAAAATGTGGAAGGAGTAGTCGCCAGAAAAAAAGGGTGGACATAGGGCTTTGGAAAACCAGGAATTCTGGAAAATCCAGGTAATTTTTTGAACTTGGAAAAAAGGTGGTTTAAATTTCCAGGATGGAGGAATGTGTTGAAGGTGGAATGGTTGGAATCGGTTGAAAAATGTGGAAATGGTGGAAGTTTGAAAAATGGCCAATTCATTTTGAATGGGAAAAATGTCCCGGAAAACCAGAAATTCTGGGAAATCTGGGAATTTTCGGAAATTGTCAAGGGAAAGCCCACGATTCCCGAATTCCATGATAACAAGAGCCTTGGCCTTTTAACAAATTGACAAGAGGAATGTGTAAAAAGTGACTGGAGAAGTGAAAGCAGGAGGTACGTGGGTGAAGTCAGGGGGATTAGTGCAGATAACCATGCAGAGGGCGTTAGCTTCTAGGTCAAACGTGCACAATGCCTGGACTGGATCCGCGAGAGATTAAAAGCCCGAACAGCAGACTGGGAGGGACAGTGATGGCAGTTCAAAAAGAGGGTTGGACAATGAGCAGTTTTATGATCCTCCACATTGTTAACTCCGACTCTAAATGACTCCCTCTTGTGCGGACAGCCAATGAAGCCAGCACTTCACTTAAGACGGTAAAGACCGCCAGGAACCTCATCTGGGCTCCTCGTCACGTACGCCCTTTTTCATATCAACGCCATCTACGGCGTGTCACACAGGCCATGATGGCTGCTCGCTTACATGGGGGGAGGGCGTCTCAAGCTGCAGAGCGGGTGGTAAGATGATCTGTGCCGGCCTACGTGCACCATCACAAAACCAGACTGACAATATCATCACTGCCATGACAACCCGGAGGACAACACACCACACCTATCTGTTAATCCTAGCACAACATTTCACTTCCTGTTTCAGAGCCTCTCCTACATGTGCATTTCATATTTAGTAGGCAGTAGTTCCTGCTCCTCTAAGGCCCCTTCTAACCTTATCCTTGTCCACACACACAATGGTCGTTTAAGACCCCTTCCACCCACCTCCGTCCACCGGAAAATGTGCACGTCATAGTCACCTCCAGTGTTGCTTTGTGTGCAAGTTCTTGAATTAAATTGACTTATCTGAACAGTGTACCGTGTACCCAGGGAAGTCCTGTGGGGAGTGCTCAGAGAGTATGGGGTAACGGACTGTCTTATTGTGGCAGTTCGCTCCCTGTATGATCAGTGTCAGAGCTTGGTCCGCATTGCCGGCAGTAAGTCGGACACGTTTCCAGTGAGGGTTGGACTCCGCCAAGGCTGCCCTTTGTCACCGATTCTGTTCAAAACTTTTATGGACAGAATTTCTAGGCGCAGTCAAGGCGTTGAGGGGATCTGGTTTGGTCGCTGCAGGATTAGGTCTCTGCTATTTGCAGATGATGTGGTCTTGATGGCTTCCTCTGGCCAAGATCTTCAGCTCTCACTGGATCGGTTC
Organism: Nerophis lumbriciformis; assembly: GCF_033978685.3. Taxonomy (NCBI): domain Eukaryota; kingdom Metazoa; phylum Chordata; class Actinopteri; order Syngnathiformes; family Syngnathidae; genus Nerophis; species Nerophis lumbriciformis. The sequence continues at coordinate 4,564,206 of NC_084550.2, forward strand.
GCAGCTGAGTGTGAAGTGACTGGGATGAGAATCAGCACCTTCAAGTCCGAGTCCACGGTTCTCGCCCGCGAAAGGGTGGAGTGCCATCTCCGGCTTGGGGAGGAGATCTTGCCCCAATGGGAGGAGTTCAAGTACCTCGGAGTCTTGTTCACGAGTGAGGGAAGTGTGGATGGTGAGATCGACAGGCAGATCGGTGCGGCGTCTTCAGTAATGAGGACGCTGTACCGATCCGTTGTGGTGAAGAAGGAGCTGAGCCGGAAGGCAAAGCTCTCGATTTACCGGTCGATGTACGTTCCCATCCTCACCTATGGTCATGAGCTTTGGGTCATGACCAAAAGGACAAGATCACGGGTACAAGCGGCCCAAATGAGTTTCCTCCGCCGAGTGGCGGGGCTCTCCCTTAGAGATAGGGTGAGAAGCTCTGTCATTCGGGGGGAGCTCAAAGTAAAGCCGCTGCTCCTCCACATCGAGAGGGCCCAGATGAGGTGGTTCGGGCATCTGGTCAGGATGCCACCCGAACACCTCCCTAGGAAGGTGTTTCGGGCACGTCCGACCGGTAGAAGGCCATGGGGAAGACCCAGGACACACTGGGAAGACTATGTCTCCCGGCTGGCCTGGGAACGCCTCGGGATCCCCCGGGAGGGGCTGGACGAAGTGGCTGGGGAGAGGGAAGTCTGGGCTTCCCTGCTTAAGCTGTTGCCCCGGCGACCCGACCTCGGATAAGCGGAAGAAGATGGATTGATGGATGGATGGATATCTGAACAGTATCCAGTGTTGTGGTATTTCAATGAACTGGAATCCAGTGAGGGTTGGACTCCGCCAAGGCTGCCCTTTGTCACTGATTCTGTTCATAACTTTTATGGACAGAATTTCTAGGCGCAGTCAGGGCGTTGAGGGGATCCGGTTTGGTGGCTGCAGGATTAGGTCTCTGCTTTTTGCAGATGATGTGGTCCTGATGGCTTCATCTGGACAGGATCTTCAGCTCTCACTGGATCGGTTCGCAGCTGAGTGTGAAGTGGCTGGGATGAGAATCAGCACCTTCAAGTCCGAGTCCATGGTTCTCGCCCGGGAAAGGGTGGAGTGCCATCTCCGGGTTGGGGAGGAGATCTTGCCCCAAGTGGAGGAGTTCAAGTACCTCGGAGTCTTGTTCACGAGTGAGGGAAGAGTGGATGGTGAGATCGACAGGCGGATCGGTGCGGCGTCTTCAGTAATGCGGACGCTGTATCGATCCGTTGTGGTGAAGAAGGAGCTGAGCCGGAAGGCAAAGCTCTCGATTTACCGGTCGATCTACGTTCCCATCCTCACCTATGGTCATGAGCTTTGGGTCATGACCAAAAGGACAAGATCACGGGTACAAGCGGCCCAAATGAGTTTCCTCCGCCGAGTGGCGGGGCTCTCCCTTAGAGATAGGGTGAGAAGCTCTGTCATTCGGGGGGAGCTCAAAGTAAAGCCGCTGCTCCTCCACATCGAGAGGAGCCAGATGAGGTGGTTCGGGCATCTGGTCAGGATGCCACCCGAAGGAAGGTGTTTCGGGCACGTCCGACCGGTAGAAGGCCATGGGGAAGACCCAGGACACACTGGGAAGACTATGTCTCCCGGCTGGCCTGGGAACGCCTCGGGATCCCCCGGGAGGAGCTGGACGAAGTGGCTGGGGAGAGGGAAGTCTGGGCTTCCCTGCTTAAGCTGTTGCCCCCGCGACCCGACCTCGGATAAGCGGAAGAAGATGGATGGATGGATGGATGGATATCTGAACAGTATCCAGTGTTGTGGTATTTCAATGAACTGGAATCCAGTGAGGGTTGGACTCCGCCAAGGCTGCCCTTTGTCACTGATTCTGTTCATAACCTTTATGGACAGAATTTCTAGGCGCAGTCAAGGCGTTGAGGGGATCCGGGTTGGTGGCTGCAGGATTCGGTCTCTGCTTTTTGCAGATGATGTGGTCCTGATGGCTTCATCTGGCCAGGATCTTCAGCTCTCACTGGATCGGTTCGCAGCTGAGTGTGAAGTGACTGGGATGAGAATCAGCACCTTCAAGTCCGAGTACATGGTTCTCGCCCGGGTTGGGGAGGAGATCTTGCCCCAAGTGGAGGAGTTCAAGTACCTCGGAGTCTTGTTCACGAGTGAGGGAAGAGTGGATGGTGAGATCGACAGGCGGATCGGTGCGGCGTCTTCAGTAATGCGGACGCTGTATCGATCCGTTGTGGTGAAGAAGGAGCTGAACCGGAAGGCAAAGCTCTCGATTTACCGGTCGATCTACGTTCCCATCCTCACCTATGGTCATGAGCTTTGGGTCATGACCAAAAGAACAAGATCACGGGTACAAGCGGCCCAAATGAGTTTCCTCCGCCAGGTGGCAGGTCTCTCCCTTTGAGACAGGGTGAGTGTCATGATCCGTGGTCCGGATCATGTTTTGTTATGTTCTGTTAGTTTTGGACTCCCTAAGTTCCTGTTTGTGCACTCCTGGGTTTATGTTGGTCACCATGGGGATTAATTGGGTTCACCTGTCTCTGGTTAGTGGTACCACGCTCAACTGTTGTCAACCACTAATCAGAGAGCTATTTAGTCACCTTGCTCGCCACGCTCAGTCCGGCGTCATTGTTTGCTTCATGCTCCTGTTACTTTTCTGTTTGTGGTGCTGTTTTGACTTTTCAAGATTAAATCATGTTCCTACTGTTATGATCCGCTGCCCGGATCATATTTTTTTTTACTGTGACGACCGGGGCGCATGGTGATGCGGGGTTTCGTTCTCCCAGGATGCAACGGACTTCGGACACAGCGTGAAGGTAAAAGAAATGATTTATTTACCAGAATAAATTATACTGGAACAAAGAAAAGGGTGCTCATAGCACATAAGGCAAAAACTAAAAGAGCTAGCATGGGAGCTAGAAGGTAAAAAAGGAGTTTAGCGTTGAAGCTAACAGGTACAGAGCCAGAACAAAAGTCGTCAACTGTTGCATGAAAACAAACTACGAAGCAAGAACGAATGACAGGGAGGACAGGCTTAAATAATAATGTCAGTGATGACAAACAGGTGCGTGTTGGGAAACAAACGTGGCAGGTGAAAATAATAAGCAGCCATGGCAACAAACTCAGGTGTACAAAACAGGTACTCAAGGAGTCCAAAACTAACCAAAAACACAAGTATCTTGAAAACGTAAACAAAAAAATATGATCCGGGCAGCGGATCATAACACCTACCTGCAAGTCCTGTCCGGAGTCGTCCGTTTGCATCCCGGGAGAACGAACCTCGCAGTAAGCTGCGACCCCCATGTGACAGTGAGAAGCTCTGTCATCCGGGAGGAACTCAGAGTAAAGTTGTTGCTCCTTCACATGGAGAGGAGCCAGATGAGGTGGTTTGGGTATCTGGTCTGGATCCATAGGGAGGTGTTTAGGGCACTTCCGACTGGCAGGAGGTCAAAGGGAAGACCCAGGACACGTTGGGTAGACTATGTCTCCCGGCTGGCCTGGGAACGCCTCGGGATCCCCCGGGAGGAGCTGGACGAAGTGGCTGGGGAGAGGGAAGTCTGGGCAGAGGGAAGTCTGGGCTTCTCTGCTTAGGCTGCTGCGACCCACCTCGGATAAGCGGAGGAAAATGGATGGATGGCTTAGATACCTTTGTACCTGCACACTGCCTTCCGCTGTTGTCTTCATATTGTGATCACGACAAACCATGTTCCCGACATCTACAAAGCAATTAGCTACCTGCGGCCACCAACTGATATGGAAGAGTACGACACGGTTACTCTGCCGAGCTCTAGACAGCCATGAATTGATTACGTGGACCCCGACTTAAACAAGTTCCATCCATCCATCTTCTTCCGCTTATCCGAGGACGGGTCGCGGGGGAAGCAGCCTAAGCAGGGAAGCCCAGACTTCCCTCTCTCCAGCCACTTCGTCCAGCTCTTCCTGTGGGACCCCGAGGCGTTCCCAGGCCAGCCGGGAGACATAGTCTTCCCAACGTGTCCTGGGTCTTCCCCCCGGCCTCCTACCAGTCGGACGTGCCCTAAACACCTCCCTAGGGAGGCGTTCGGGTGGCATCCTGACCAGATGCCCGAACCACCTCATCTGGCTCCTCTCCATGTGGAGGAGCAGCGGCTTTATTTTGAGCTCCTCCCGGATGGCAGAGCTTCTCACCCTATCTCTAAGGGAGAGCCCCGCCACCCGACGGAGGAAACTCACTTAGGCCGCTTGTACCTGTGATCTTGTCCTTTCGGTCAAAACCCAAAGCTCATGACCATAGGTGAGGATGGGAACGTAGATCGACCGGTAAATTGAGAGCTTTGCCTTCCGGCTCAGCTCCTTCTTCACCACAACGGATCGATACAGCGTCCGCATTACTGAAAACGCCGCACCGATCCGCCTGTCGATCTCACCATCCACTCTTCCCTCACTCGTGAACAAGACTCCCAGGTACTTGAACTCCTCCACTTGGGGCAAGATCTCCTCCCCAACCTGGAGATGGCACTCCACCCTTTTCCGGGCGAGGACCATGGACTCGGACTTGGAGGTGTTGATTCTCATCCCTTAAACAAGTTGAAAAACTTATTCGGGTGTTACCATTTAGTGGTCAATTGTACAGAATATGTACTGAACTGTGCAATCTACTAATACAAGTTTCAATCAATCAATCAAAGCACTGACACTCAACAACGGCACATTATTTGCAGATTATAACTACTGGTTTGCAAAAAAATGTTTTAACCCAAATAGCTGAAATGACATAATCTCCCACGGCACACCAGACTGTATCTACCTCAAAGAACTACTCACCCCCAAATCCTCCACACGACACCTCCGCTGCGGACAGGCTAACCTCCTCCAACCTCTGAGGACAAAGCTACGAACAATGGGAGACCGGGCTTTCTGCTCCGCCGCTCCCAGTCTGTGGAACGCTCTCCCTGACCACCTGAGGCATACTTGCCAACCCTCCCGGATTTTCCGGGAGACTCCCGAAATTCAGCGCCTCTCCCGAAAACCTCCCGGGACAAATTTTCTCCCGAAAATCTCCCGAAATTCAGGCGGAGCTGGAGGCCACGCCCCCCCCCCCAGCTCCATGCGGACCTGTGTGACGTGTTGACAGCCTGTTCACACGTCCGCTTTCCCACAATATAAACAGCTAATGATGGAGGGTGAGTTCTTGGTTTCTTATGTGGGTTTATTGTTAGGCAGTTTCATTAACGTCCTCCCAGCGCGGTAACAACACACAACAACAGCATTTCGTCTACCGTAAAGCAGTTGGTCTGCCGTAAATAGCAATGTTGTGACACTTTTAAACAGGACAATACTGCCATCTACTGTACATGCATATGTGACCCACCCATAATGTGTCACATTTTTGTGTTGATTTATTAATTTTATTTTGTGGTTTGAATTCGTTTTTGGAGCTGTCATTACACATTTATCAGTATTCACATTGGTCAGTAGGGGGCAGTAGGGCGTTTCTTCCCAATTGAATGCTATCACCTGCAGACCGGAAGTGTCTTGTCATTCTGATGAGCGCGACCAGTCTGTGAACAATTGAAACGTCCTGTGTGCTTTTTCCTCCTGTATAACAGGTTAGTTTTGGTGAATCAACTCACTGAATAATATCCATGTGATCTTTATAAGTTTAAGTACACATTCTGATGGTGGAGCCTAACTCTAAAGTGTTTGTGAGTTGTAGTTTGTATTTGTGAATGAATCCAGTGCACAGCTGCGGTAATCAATACAAAAAGGCGACGTGAGTACGCAATGTTTATATAGGAACTTCTGATCCTAATTCAGACTCCCAAATTAGAGCTCCCGTTTTCTTATTGATTTTATAATGTATATTTGTATAATGTGTGTGTTCTGAAATAGTGACAGAGAATAGAACAAGGATGGACAATTCAACCCTTAACCCAACAATGAGTAGATGAGTGTTATGTGTGTGTATATGTATGTGTAAATAAATGAACACTGAAATTCAAGTATTTATTTTATTTATATATATATATATATTAGAAATGCGCGGTTTGCGGGCACAACCGCGGAGTCCGCGGATTATCCGCGGATCGGGCGGATGAAATTTAAAAAAATTAGATTTTAAATAGATTCAGGCGGGTGGCAGTTAAACCAATTCGGAAATATATATATACATAGTTAAATGTTGTTACCCACATACGAAAAACGAGCAGGCACCTGCTGCATATGCCACAACAGAAAAAAAAAGAAAAAAGAGATGGACACTTTTACGGAGCGGAGAAGGGACGCCTCGCCGGGGTCCGGGACCGAGGCCCCTTCCCCCGAGAGGGCCCCACCGGGAGCCGTAGCTGAGGCGATCCGCGAGAAGGGCCCGACGCACGTCCAGGGTCACCACCGCGCCCACCGCACCGACACCCCGCCTCGTCCGCCTTCGCCGCGGCCGGCGTCACGCGCAGCAGGTAAGCAGCTTACCTGCCCGCCACCCCCGTGGCCGGGGGCTCGTAACAGGGGTCACTCCGCGCGCTCCGCCCGCGCAGCTTACCTGCCCGCCACCCCTGTTGCCGGGGGCGCGTAACAGGGGTCACTCCGCGCGCAGTGCGCTCACGAAAGGGGTGGGGCTCACCCTGGTTGATATAGACAGCAGGACGGTGGCCATGGAAGTCGGAACCCGCTAAGGAGTGTGTAACAACCCACCTGCCGAATCAACAAGCCCTGAAAATGGATGGCGCTGGAGCGTCGGGCCCATACCCGGCCGTCGCCGGCAGCGAGACGCGCTTGGAGGTGCGCTCAGCGCGGCTCCCATATGATTGCGCACTGGTGTGCGTCTGGGCCGTGACAGCGTGGCACGCGAATGTCTGTGCTGCATTGGATCAGTCTCCTTTCTTTAACAGGCAAAAGCTTTATAACCTCACATCGTCTATATTAGATATATAACAACGGGCGGGTGCGGTTCTGATCAAATGTTATATAATATATATATATATATGTATATATATGTATGTGTGGGAAAAAAATCACAAGACTATTTCATCTCTACAGGCCTGTTTCATGAGGGGGGGTTCCCTCAATCATCAGGAGATTTTAATGGGAGCATTCGCATACCATGGTTTATATAGGGCACAGAGTGGGTGGGTACAGGCTGGCGTAGGGGCGTGGTGATTGGCTCATGTGTTATCTAGGAGGTGTTTCCGTCTGTGGCGGCATGCTGTTACAATTTCGCTGCGCTTGTTGAGGGATGACAGGTCTGGACGGTAAATAATAAACAGTTTCTCTTTCAAGCATAGGTTGCATCTTTTATTACCACTATTGTAAGGTGTGCTGGATGCAAGAATTTGCCATGTTATTGAATATTCAACATTATTGTCTTTGAGGTCCCAAATGTGTTTGCTGAGTTCTGTGGTATTTCGCAGGTTTTGGTTCCTGAAAGAAGCCTTGTGATTGTTCCATCTGGTTTTGAATTCTCCCTCGGTTAATCCTACATATGTGTCGGATGTGTTAATGTCCTTGCGTGTTACCTTAGATTGGTAGACAACTGATGTTTGTAAGCACCCCCTGTTGAGAGGGCAATCAGGTTTCTTTCGACAGTTACAGTCTTTGTTGGTTTTGGAGTCGCTCTGTCCGGGGGCAGACGGCTCATTTGCAATTGTTTTGTTGTGGTTTGAGATGATTTGTCGTATATTGTTCATACAGCTGTAGCTCAATTTAATGTTGTTCTTGTTGAATACTTTTCTTAGGGTGTTGTCTTTGGGAAAGTGTTTGTCAATCAGATTGAGGAATTTGTGTCCAATGTTAGTTGAGACGTTTTTGCTGTATGGGGGGTTGTACCAGATGATGTCGTTTCGTTTTCTGTTCTTTTTTGGCTGGTTTCCTGGCGTGGGTTCATAGGTGAGGGTGAAATTGTATCCGCTTTCATCAAGGGCTTTTTGGTACGGGGGGGGTTGCTTGGTCAAATTCAGCTTTGCTAGATGACAGCATCGATAGCCTTTTATTAATTCCGGTAGGTATTCTTTTCGTGGTGGTGGGTGGGTGGTTGCTGTCATGGTGCCCTATATAAACCATGGTATGCGAATGCTCCCATTAAAATCTCCTGATGATTGAGGGAACCCCCCCCCTCATGAAACAGGCCTGTAGAGATGAAATAGTCTTGTGATTTTCTTCCCACACATACATATATTGCGCTCTACTACGGTATCGAGCACTATTTTTTGGATAACCTTATTAAGACATATATATATATATATATATATATATATATATATATATATATACATATATATATAGCTAGAATTCACTGAAAGTCAAGTATTTCATATTAACCACGCCCCCAACCACGCCCCCCGCCCCACCCCGACCACGCCTCCCACCCCCCGAAATCGGAGGTCTCAAGGTTGGCAAGTATGACCTGAGGGCACCACAGACTGTGGATATTTTTTAAAAAAGGCTTAAAAACCCTTCTTTTTTTTAAAAAAATGCCAATTTTTAGATATATGCATACTAGTTTTAGCTATTTGGCTGTTCTAGTTTTTATTTTATTTTTATTTTATTTTTTAATACACTGTAGCACTTTGAGGTTGTTTACTCAATGCAAAGTGCTTTTTACAAATAAAATCTATTATTATTATCTCACGGCACTGATTAAAAAATACTGGCCTAGACGAGCAAACCACCATTGATCTCCATGAAATGCCGTCGCTGTAAAGACGACGACAACACACACCGCCGGGCCTCAGAAGTTGAACGGAGCGGACATCAAACGCAGGTAGCATTTGCGACGACGCTAAACACACCTGTTTTTCATCCTCCTTGTTTGTGCTCAGTGGAGCTGGCATGTGAAGAATGTAAATTACATGTGCTTCGCTTCTGTTGCGGAGGGGCCGGGGGTGGTGTGCAGCCATTACGGAGGACCCTTCCAAACCAGTCCCTTGCTGGATGATTACAGGGTCCGCAGACGACGAGGCCTGACAGGAAGACATCACAGGTCGATGGGGGGCGGGGGACGATGCCCCGGCGGGAAAAAACTCCAAAGAAAGAAAATACGCTGCCATGGTTATCTTTGTTGTTTTGATTCACGCCAGGCGTCATTTACCACGCCGCCCCGTCTTGTCCCCTCAAAGACACTGAGGCCATTGTTTCAAAGTTAAACAGGAGCTGTTTTTGTCCGCTCCGAGGACTTCACAATAAACTGCCCACCCCACGTGTTTTGGAATTCCTGCTTTTGCCGCCGAGGGATGCGGGCCAGCCGATGAGTATCTTTTAGAGACTTTGCCAAGTCCTCATCCTGCGGTGCATTTGCGACATCACGTCTTCTTCTTCTGCTCTTTTAGATTAGACGCTTCCTGTTGTGGCCACTTCCTGTCGGCAGTCGAGTGCATGAGGGGGCAAAGTTTAATTTGGCGACAAAAATAGAAGCTCTTTTGCATTCAGTGAGAATGGACACTTCCTGTTTTGGTTGTACCAGATGAGGTCTACAGGTGATTGCATGTTTTACTGACACATTGGATTCAGTTTGTACAAACCCCGTTTCCATATGAGTTGGGAAATTGTGTTAGATTTCCCAATTCGGGCTCCAGTACTATGGAATGCCCTCCCGGTAACAATTAGAGATGCTACCTCAGTAGAAGCATTTAAGTCCCATCTTAAAACTCATTTGTATACTCTAGCCTTTAAATAGCCCCCCTGTTAGACCAGTTGATCTGCCGTTTCTTTTCTTTTCTCCTCTGCTCCCCTTTTCCTTGAGGGGGGGGGGCACAGGTCCGGTGGCCATGGATGAAGTGCTGGCTGTCCAGAGTCGGGACCCGGGGTGGACCGCTCGCCTGTGCATCGGCTGGGAACATCTCTGCGCTGCTGACCCGTCTCCGCTCGGGATGGTGTCCTGCTGGCCCCACTATGGACTGGACTCTTACTACTATTATGTTGGATCCACTATGGACTGGACTCTCACAATATTATGTCAGACCCACTCGACATCCATTGCTTTCGGTCTCCCCTAGAGGGGGGGGGTTACCCACATATGCGGTCCTCTCCAAGGTTTCTCATAGTCATTCACATCGACGTCCCACTGGGGTGAGTTTTTCCTTGCCCGTATGTGGGCTTTGTACCGAGGATGTCGTTGTGGCTTGTGCAGCCCTTTGAGACACTTGTGATTTAGGGCTATATAAATAAACATTGATTGATTGATTGATTGAAATAATAATTAACTTAGAATTTCATGGCTGCAACACGTGCCAAAGTAGTTGGGAAAGGGCATGTTCACCACTGTGTTACATGGCCTTTCCTTTTAACAACACTCTCAACTGAGGAGACACATTTTTGAAGCTTCTCAGGTGGAATTCTTTCCCATTCTTGCTTGATGTACAGCTTAAGTTGTTCAACAGTCCGGGGGTCTCCGTTGTGCTATTTTAGGCTTCATAATGCGCCACACATTTTCAATGGGAGACAGGTCTGGACTACAGGCAGGCCAGTCTAGTACCCGCACTCTTTTACTATGAAGCCACGTTAAAGTTAAAGTAAAGTTAAAGTACCAATGATTGTCACACACACACTAGGTGTGGCGAGATTATTCTCTGCATTTGAGCCATCACCCTTGATCACCCCCTGGGAGGTGAGGGGAGCAGTGGGCAGCAGCTGTGGCCGCGCCCGGGAATCATTTTGGTGATTTAACCCCCAATTCCAACCCTTGATGCTGAGTGCCAAGCAGGGAGGTAATGGGTCCCATTTTTTTATAGTCTTTGGTATGACTCGGCCGGGGATTGAACTCACAACCTACCGATCTCAGGGCGGACACTCTAACCACTAGGCCACTGAGTAGGTAGCGGCCGGAGCGTCCCCCCGGAGGGGGAGCCCCGTATGGGTTTTCGGTCTGATAAATGCACGCATCCCCGTCCAGGGTCAGCGTTGATGTAACACGTGGCTTGGCATTGTCTTGCTGAAATAAGCAGGGGCGTCCATGGTAACGTTGCTTGGATGGCTCCAAAACCTGTATGTACCTTTCAGCATTAATGGTGCCTTCACAGATGTGTAAGTTACCCATGTCTTGGGCACTAATACACCCCCATACCATCACAGATGCTGGCTTTTCAACTTTGCGCCTATAACAATCCGGATGGTTCTTTTCCTCTTTGGTCCGGAGGACACGACGTCCACAATTTCCAAAAACTATTTCATATGTGGACTCGTCAGACCACAGAACCCTTTTCCATTTTGTATCAGTCCATCTTAGATGAGCTCGGGCCCAGCGAAGCCGACGGCGTTTCCGGGTGTTGTTGATAAACGGTTTTCGCCTTGCATAGGAGAGTTTTAACTTGCTCTTACAGATGTAGCGACCAACTGTAGTTACTGACAGTGGGTTTCTGAAGTGTTCCTGAGCCCATGTGGTGATATCCTTCACACACTGATGTCGCTTGTTGATGCAGTGCAGCCTGAGGTATCGAAGGTCACGGGCTTAGCTGCTTACGTGCAGTGATTTCTCCAGATTCTTTGAACCCTTTGATGATATTACGGACCGTAGATGGTGAAATCCCGGAATTCCTTGCAATAGCTGCTTGAGAAAGGTTTTAAAATGTTGCACTTTTTATATGTAGAAGAAAAGTTTTGTCAGAATTATTATAGTGTTCCCAATAGAGATGTGCGGTTTGCGGACACAACCGCGGAGTCCGCGGATAATCCGCGGGTCGGGCGGGTGACATGACGAAAAAAATAGATTGTAAATAGATGCGGGCGGTCGGCGGTTGAACCAATTCGGAAATATATATACATAGTTAAATGTTGTTACCCACATACGAAAAACGTATAGATTTTATCGGTCCTTTAGGTGGAGCTGATGGTGCATCACCGAAAAAGAAAAGGATTGACTTCACAGAATGGGAGGAGGGTACACCTGTGCTTGTTGATGAAGTAGAGGATTATTTCTCTACAAACTTCCATCTCGACGTTTCAGCAGAGGAAAATCTACTTTCCTTTTGGGGGAAACAAGGACAATCATTCCCACGACTACAACACCTTGCCAAGAGAATCCTATGCGTCCCAGCAACAAGTGGTGCAAGTGAGCGCTCCTTCAGCGCAGCAGGGCGCATTTTAGAGGCCAGGCGCTCTCGCCTGAATCCTGGCACTGTAGATGCCATTTTATTCCTGCATAGTGCTAACAAAAAAAAAAGTAAGTAGACATACGGTTGGATATGTTAAACTAATTAGTCTACGTTACCTATAGGCTATACCAAATAAGCCCATGTCTAACCTATATTGAGTTCGGTCAGCTGAATAATTTTGATGGTTACGTGTTGTTTGGGCGCACTACAATGCAAAGGAATTAAGGCAATTGCGTTGTTTATTGTGTTTTTTCTATTGGAGATATACTACTATGTGTGAATAATTAAATTCAGAAAAATGTTTTTACCTAACGAAAATATAGGCCTCGTCTTTCTAAAACATTTTTTTAACTTCTTAAAAGCCTCGTTCTGCTTGCTGCAACTGCGCACACAAAGTGTGAGGAACGCACTCCTGATCTGAGGGCATTGGCAACAATAGTCAACACTTTCTTAATGGAAATGACAATAATACTATAATAATGATAAATAATATTATCACGCATTAATATCTCTTAGCCACTAATGCGTGGCAAGCATTGAATGTCTGTGCTGCATTGGATCAGTCTCCTTTCTTTAACAGGCAAAAGCTTTCTAACCTCACTAATGTCCTGCATCGTCTATATTAGATATATAACAACGGGCGGGTGTGGTTTTGATAAAATGTTGGTTGGGTGGATGGCGGATGGATGACGACATTTGTGATGCGGTTGCGGATGAAATAGTTGCCTATCCGCGCATCTCTAGTTCCCAATGTTAAAAGGATAAAGCCATTGTTTACAAATTTGGTAAATAAATAACCAAAAAAATGTATATTTTGTTCTTTTCTTACTGTACCGAAAATGACCCGAAATTTTTGTGTGCCGTTACACCCCTACTTACAAGTCGTACTGACTTGAAATTTCTCACACAGCTCTACAAAAACAATCCACTGTAACTTCAGAGTGTTTGGCAAAATAACCATAAAGTTTGGGGACTGAGAAGCAAGAAAGTTGAGCAAGACCGGTTAAAAAAAAAAACATGATAGATGACTTAGATACTGATTGTTTATAAGGCATTGCCAAATACGTTATGTTAGTAGGTCTTATAAAGTATTTTGAACCACAACCAAGGGGGCGCCAAAAATTCAATTGACAGTCACGAGTGAAAATGAAGACATTTTCAGGCCAGAAAGTTCTCTGATTGAACGTTTCAAGTCGGGATAAGCTCAAAAATCCTCATGTGGCTTTGATAGGTTCTCCTTGAAGAAGGGGGCCCCAAAAACAACACGGTTAGCCCAAATTGGGGCTAACTCAAATCTACGAGCTATGCATAAAAAAACACGTGACCTGGAGTGATTTAAAAAAAAATATCTGGTGCTTATAGTGCTCAACCATCTGAATCAAATGAGTCTCAGACGTCACTAAAGAAGCACGGGTGTGTTGCCTCACCATTCCCGGACATATTTTGGCGCTACAGGGAGAAATAACTTCCCCACCCTCCATTTTTTACCGTAAAACCGAGGGGTCCACTAAGGCCCACATAGAGAAGAATTGAAGGGTGTGGGGGCCGTTTTGATATTGTTCCCATTTTAATTAAGTAGAACAGGGGTGCTCATTACGTCGATCGCGAGCTACCGGTCGATCTCGGAGGGTGTGTCAGTCGATCACCAGCCAGGCATTAAAAAAATAGTCCTAAAAATGAGCGATCATAAATCTTCACTATGACGTCACTTTCGTCACTTGATTGACATTCACGGCACCCGAGGGTCTTCTGAGATGACGCTGGCTGCTGCCAGCTCACTAAAATTACCGACTGGAAGGCGAGAAACACTTTATTTCAACAGACTCTGGCGCCGTACCTGTCGTCAAAACTCCAAAGACCGACTGCACAGTTGCACAGTTGCGCTAACAAAATAAGAGTCTCAGAAAGCTGGCGTGCACAAGCTAGCAAGCTACGGAGTTTGCCGACAATGTATTTCTTGTAAAGTGTATACAAAGGAGTACGGAAGCTGGACAAATAAGATGCCAAAAACCAACCACTTTCATGTGGCATTGGACAGAAAGGAGGACTTTTTTTCCTCCTCCATTCGAAAATGCGGACGCTATCATCACCACTGTCTGATTCCTATCAATGCAAGTCATCAGAATCAGGTAATACACCAACTTATATTCTTGTCTTCATGAAAGAAAGGAATCTATATGTGTTAAACATGCTTGTATTATCTTTAAACACCTTTAACTTATTAACAATATTAACTATATGTGTTAAACATGCTTGTATTATTTTTAAACACCTTTAAGTTGTTAACAATATTAACTATATGTGTTAAACATGCTTGTATTATCTTTAAACACCTTTAACTTGTTAACAATATTAACTATATGTGTTAAACATGCTTGTATTATCTTTAAACACCTTTAACTTGTTAACAATATTAACTATATGTATTAAACATGCTTGTATTATCTTTAAACACCTTTAACTTATTAACAATATTAACTATATGTGTTAAACATGCCTGTATTATCATTAAACACCTTTAACTTATTAACAATATTAACTATATGTGTTAAACATGCTTGTATTATCTTTAAACACCTTTAACTTATTAACAATATTAACTATATGTGTTAAACATGCTTGTATTATTTTTAAACACCTTTAAGTTGTTAACAATATTAACTATATGTGTTAAACATGCTTGTATTATTTTTAAACACCTTTAACTTGTTAACAATATTAACTATATGTGTTAAACATGCTTGTATTATCTTTAAACACCTTTAACTTATTAACAATATTAACTATATGTGTTAAACATGCTTGTATTATCTTTAAACACCTTTAACTTATTAACAATATTAACTATATGTGTTAAACATGCTTGTATTATTTTTAAACACCTTTAAGTTGTTAACAATATTAACTATATGTATTAAACATGCCTGTATTATCTTTAAACGCCTTTAACTTATTAACAATATTAACTATATGTGTTAAACATGCTTGTATTATCTTTAAACACCTTTAACTTGTTAACAATATTAACTATATGTGTTAAACATGCTTGTATTATCTTTAAACACCTTTAAGTTGTTAACAATATTAACTACATGTGTTAAACATGCTTGTATTATCTTTAAACACCTTTAACTTATTAACAATATTAACTATATGTGTTAAACATGCTTGTATTATCTTTAAACACCTTTAACTTGTTAACAATATTAACTATATGTGTTAAACATGCTTGTATTATCTTTAAACACCTTTAACTTATTAACAATATTAACTATATGTATTAAACATGCCTGTATTATCATTAAACACCTTTAATTTTTTAACAATATTAACTATATGTGTTAAACATGCTTTCATTATCTTTAAACACCTTTTACTTGTTAACAATATTAACTATATGTATTAAACATACTTGTATTATCATTAAACACCTTTAATTTTTTAACAATATTAACTATATGTGTTAAACATGCTTGCATTATCATTAAACACCTCTAACTTGTTAACAAAAACATATATTTCATAAATAAGTAAATATAAATGATATATATGAATGAGGTAGATCCCCACGACTTGATCAATTGAAAAGTAGCTCGCCTGCAGAAAAAGTGTGAGCACCCCTGAAGTAGAACATGTGTTTATCCAAATCAATACAGTTCTGGGTTAAGATATGCTGAGCTTTGTGGTAATGGTCGAGGTTTATTTATTTATATAGCACCATTTTAAAACAGCCACTACAGCCCCAAAGTGCTGTACAGATTATAAACAGAAAAGAAAAGATTAAAAAAACAAACAAAAAAACAAGTACAGAACATTCTATATGTACAAAACCCAAAAGCAGTGAAGTTGTCACGTTGTGTAAATGGTAAATAAAAAGAGAATACAACAAATCCTTTTCAACTTATATTCAATTGAATAGACTGCAAAGACCGGAACTGGAAAACGTTATTTTTTTGCAAATATTAGCTCAATTTGGAATTTGATGCTTGCAACATGTTTCAAAAAAGCTGGCAAAAGTGGCAAAAAAAAGACTGAGAAAGTTGAGGAATGCTCATCAAACACTTATTGGGAACATACCACAGGTGAACAGGCTAATTGGGAACCGGAGGGTGCCACGATTGGGTATAAAAGCAGCTTCCATGAAATGCTCAGTCATTCACAACCAAGGATGGGGCGAGGGTCAACACTTTGTGAATAAATGCGTGAGCATTTCTCAATCAGCTATTGCAAGGAATTTCAGGATTTCACCATCTACTAGAGATGCGCGGATAGGCAATTATTTCATCCGCAACCGCATCAGAAAGTCGTCAACCATCCGCAATCCACCCGATCTAACATTTGATCAGAACTGCATCCGCCCGCCATCCGCCCTTTGTTATATATCTAATATAGACGATGCAAGGCATTAGTGAGGTTATAAAGCTTTTGCCTGTTAAAGAAAGGAGACTGATCCAACGCAGCACAGACATTCGCGTGCCACGCTGTCACGACCCAGACGCACACCAGTGCGCAATCATATGGGAGCCGCGCTGAGCGCACCTCCAAGCGCGTCTCACTGCCGGCGACGGCCGGGTATATGGGCCCGACGCTCCAGCGCCATCCATTTTCAGGGCTAGTTGATTCGGCAGGTGGGTTGTTACACACTCCTTAGCGGGTTCCAACTTCCATGGCCACCGTCCTAGCTGCTGTCTATATCAACCAGGGTGAGCCCCACCCCTTTCGTGAGCGCACTGCGCGCGGAGTGACCCCTGTTACGCGCCCCCGGCAACAGGGGTGGCGGGCAGGTAAGCTGCGCGGGCGGAGCGCGCGGAGTCACCCCTGTTACGAGCCCCCGGCCACGGGGGTGGCGGGCAGGTAAGCTGCTTACCTGCTGCGCGTGACGCCGGCCGCGGCGAAGGCGGACGAGGCGGGGTGTCGGTGCGGTGGGCGCGGTGGTGACCCTGGACGTGCGTCGGGCCCTTCTCGCGGATCGCCTCAGCTACGGCTCCCGGTGGGGCCCTCTCGGGGGAAGGGGCCTCGGTCCCGGACCCCGGCGAGGCGTCCCTTCTCCACTCCGTAAAAGTGTCCATCTCTTTTTTCTTTCTTCTTCTGTTGTGGCATATGCTGCAGGTGCCTGCTCGTTTTTCGTATGTGGGTAACAACATTTAACTATGTATATATATTTCCGAATTGGTTTAACTGCCACCCGCCTGAATCTATTTAAAATCTAATTTTTTTTTATTTCAATCGCCCGACCCGACCCGACCCGACCCGCTGATAAAATCTAATTTTTTAAAATTTCATCCGCCCGATACGCGGGTAATCCGCGGACTCCGCGGTTGTGCCCGCAAACCGCGCATCTCTACCATCTACGGTCCGTAATATCATCAAAAGGTTCAGAGAATCTGGAGAAATCACTGCACGTAAGCATGATATTACGGACCTTGGATTCCTCAGGCGGTACTGCATCAAAAAGTGACGTAGGTGTGTAAAGGATATCACCACATGGGCTCAGGAGCACTTCAGAAAACCACTGTGACTAACTACAGTTCATCGCTACATATGCAAGTGCAAGTTAAAACTCTACTATGCAAAGCCGAAGCCATTTATCAACAACACCCAGAAACGCCGCCGGCTTCGCTTGGCCCGAGCTCATCTAAGATGGACTGATGCAAAGTGGAAAAGTGTTCTGTGGTCTGACGAGTCCACATTTCCAATTGTTTTTGGAAATGTGGACCAAAGAGGAAAAGAACCATCCGGATTGTTATAGGCGCAAAGTTGAAAAACCAGCATCTGTGATGGTATGGGGGTGTATTAGTGCCCAAGACATGGGTAACTTACACATCTGTGAAGGCGCCATTAATGCTGAAAGGTACATACAGGTTTTGGAGCAACATATGTTGCCATCCAAGCATCGTTATCAAGGGCGCCCCTGCTTATTTCAGCAAGACAATGCCAAGCCAGGTGTTACCGTATTTTCCGCACTATTAGCCGCACCTAAAAACCACAAATTTACTCAAAAGCTGACAGTGCGGCTTATAACCCGGTGCGTTTTATATATGGATTAATATTAAGATTCATTTTCATAAAGTTTCGGTCTCGCAACTTCGGTAAACAGCCGCCATCTTTTTTCCCCGTAGAAGAGGAAGTGCTTCTTCTTCTACGCAAGCAACCGCCAAGGTAAGCATCCGCCCCCATAGAACAGGAAGCGCTTCTTCTTCTACTGTAAGCAACCACC
This sequence comes from Nerophis lumbriciformis, assembly GCF_033978685.3. Classification (NCBI taxonomy): domain Eukaryota; kingdom Metazoa; phylum Chordata; class Actinopteri; order Syngnathiformes; family Syngnathidae; genus Nerophis; species Nerophis lumbriciformis. Next base: position 4,582,449 of record NC_084550.2, read on the forward strand.
CGCCCCCATAGAAGAAGAAGAAGCGCGCGGATATTACGTTTCATTTCCTTTGTGTGTTTACATCTGTAAAGACCACAAAATGGCTCCTACTAAGCGACAGGTTTCCGGTTCATGAAAAGACGCAATCTCTCCATCCGCACACGGACTACTATTTCACAGCAACTGCCTAAAGACTTTCAAGAAAAGCTGGCTACTTTCCGTGCATATTGTAAAAACAAGATAGCTGAAAAAAAGATCCGGCCAGAGAACATTATCAACATGGACGAGGTTCCACTGACTTTTGATATTCCTGTGAACCGCACTGTGGATACAACGGGAGCACGTACGGTGAATATTCGCACCACAGGGAATGAGAAGTCATCCTTCACTGTGGTTCTAGCTTGCCATGCTAATGGCCAGAAACTTCCACCCATGGTGATATTCAAAAGGAAGACCTTGCCAAAAGAGACCTTTCCAGCCGGCGTCATCATAAAAGCTAACTCGAAGGGATGGATGGATGAAGAAAAGATGAGCGAGTGGTTAAGGTAAGTTTACGCGAAGAGGCCGGGTGGCTTTTTTCACGCAGCTCCGTCCATGTTGATATACGACTCCATGCGCGCCCACATCACGCTGGTTTTTATTATATTATTAAAGTTTGACTGACCTATCTGACTGTTTTTTTGACATTCCCTTTAGCGCAGTTAGATGCGGCTTATAACACGGGGCGGCTTATAGGTGGACAAAGTTTTGAAATATGCCGTTCATTGAAGGCGCGGCTTATAACCCAGGGCGGCTTATGGTGCGGAAAATACGGTACATTAACGTGGCTTCATAGTAAAAGTGTGCGGGTACTAGACTGGCCTGCCAGTAGTCCAGACCGGTCTCCCATTGAAAATGTGTGGCGCATTATGAAGCCTAAAATACCACAATGGAGACCCCCGGACTGTTGAACAACTTAAGCTGTACATCAAGCAAGAATGGGAAAGAATTCAACATAAAAAGCTTCAGTTCCCAAACGTTTACTGAGTGTTGTTAAAATGAAAGGCCATGTAACACAGTGGTAAAAATGCCCCTGTGACAATTGTTTTTCAATGTGATGCTGCCATTAAATTTGCACACAAAAAAAAAAGTTTCTTTGCAGTCTATTCAATTGAATATAAGTTGAAAATGATTTGCAAATCATTGTATTCTGTTTTTATTTACCATTTACACAATGTGACAACTTCACTGCTTTTGGGTTTTGTACTTTGTTTACTGCAGAATATTTGTGATGACATGCAAATTAAAACAAACTAACTTTGGGAAGAAAAAAAGTTGTTTTCTTTATCCTCACACCAGGTACCGAAAAATAAGCAAAACCATGGCCCTAAAACCAGGGACGGATTCTAGCGTGGGTTGCCTGTACTGTTGGACCTTATAGTAGCACAATTACATACAGAAACAAAATGACGGTTGTCAGCTGTTAGCATATATAACCGCAATCAAACACGGTGGAAATGTTTGTTAAAAGATAGCAGTAGTAAATAGGGATGATGTTCGAAAACCGGTTCTCCCGATTGTTCGATAAGAAAAGAACCGATTCCATGGATTCGAATCCCTTTTTGAGAAACGGTTCCCGTTATCGAAGCCACTATAGTAAAGAAAAAGATTTGGTTCTTTATTCGAATCCCGTGTCACAGGAAATGTCCTGTGGCACGTCACAGGAAATGACGTAGCTCAGTCATTCGGCGGCAGATACAGAAGCAGCAACAACAATAGACCAGGAAAAACCGCTCCTAGGCATAGTTTCACTTCACTAAGAAATACGACGAGGAAACGACTATCTGCAATTATTGCCAGGCTTCGCTTTCCTGTAAGGGGAGCAGTACAACAAAGATGTTGAAACATGTTCAAGCCGTACATAACCTGAAGGTTAGAGAAACAGCGACAGAGATGACGAAGCAAACCCCTCTTCCTCTGCTTCAACCTGCAGTCCCAGTGATAACATTAACTGTTGCCGGTTCATTTCCATAACTGCTCACTTGTAGCCTTGAGGCTAAAATAACGTTACCGAATATGTCAACCAGGACTGTAGTAATGTTACCTAAGCATAGTCAGTGGCTAACGGTAACGGTAACGTTAACAGTATCTTGTAGCCTACACCACTCCAGAGTTTGCAGGTCTGTCTAATAAATAATACAAATGAATGCAGGATTTTCCCTGCATGTATTTTTCTTAGGTGGCCCAATTAAAGGGGCACTAACATCCATCCATCCATCCATCTTCTTCCGCTTATCCGAGGTCGGGTCGCGGGGGCAGCAGCTTAAGCAGGGAAGCCCAGACTTCCCTCTCCCCAGCCACTTCGTCCAGCTCCTCCCGGGGGATCCCGAGGCGTTCCCAGGCCAGCCGGGAGAGATAGTCTTCCCAGCGTGTCCTGGGTCTTCCCCGTGGCCTCCTACCGGTCGGACGTGCCCGAAACACCTTCCTAGGGAGGCGTTCGGGTGGCATCCTGACCAGATGCCCGAACCACCTCATCTGGCTCCTCTCCATGTGGAGGAGCAGCGGCTTTACTTTGAGCTCCCCCCGGATGACAGAGCTTCTCACCCTATCTCTAAGGGAGAGCCCCGCCACTCGGCGGAGGAAACTCATTTCGGCCGCTTGTACCCGTGATTTTGTCCTTTCGGTCATGACCCAAAGCTCATGACCATAGGTGAGGATGGGAACGTAGATCGACCGGTAAATCGAGAGCTTTGCCTTCCGGCTCAGCTCCTTCTTCACCACAACGGATTGATACAGCGTCCGCATTACTGAAGACGCCGCACCGATCCGCCTGTCGATCTCACGATCCACTCTTCCCCCACTCGTGAACAAGACTCCGAGGTACTTGAACTCCTCCACTTGGGGCAAGATCTCCTCCCCAACCCGGAGATGGCACTCCACCCTTTTCCGGGAGAGAACCATGGACTCGGACTTGGAGGTGCCGATTCCCATCCCAGTCGCTTCACACTCGGCTGCGAACCGATCCAGTGAGAGCTGAAGATCTTGGCCGGAGGAAGCCATCAGGACCACATCATCTGCAAAAAGCAGAGACCTAATCCTGCAGCCACCAAACCAGATCCCCTCAACGCCTTGACTGCGCCTAGAAATTCTGTCCATAAAGGTTATGAACAGAATCAATATTTATTTTTATTTATTTTTTTTTTTCTTAAAAAATATAAGCGAAGGCTGCCAAAAGTGAGTTTTTGTTAAACCAAGTATTGTGTGTTTTTTTTCCCCCATATACAACAATCTATCTGGATTCGATAAGAGAATCGATACGGAATTGGTTCGATAAGAGGATTTGATAATGGCATCGAAATGGATAATTTCTTAACAAACATCATCCCTCGTAGTAAACAGCAGGGATGTATTAATCGAAATCCAGAGGTGGGTAGTAACGCGCTACATTTACTCCATTACATCTACTTGAGTAACTTTTGGGATAAATTGTACTTCTAAGAGTAGTTTTAATGCAACATACTTTTACTTGAGTATATTTATAGAGACGAAACGCTACTTTTACTCCGCTACTTTTATCTACATTCAGCTCGCTACTCGCTACTAATTTTTATCGATCTGTTAATGCACGCTTTGTTTGTTTTGGTCTGTCAAACAGACCTTCATAGTGCCTGCGTTTCAACAAATACAGTCACTGGTGACGTTTACTTCGTTCCACCAATCAGATGCAGTCACTGGTGACGTTGGACCAATCAAACAGAGCCAGGTGGTCACATGACCTGACTTAAACAAGTTGAAAAACGTATTCGGGTGTTACCATTTAGTGGTCAATCGTACGAAATATATACTGTACTGTGCAATCTACTAATAAAAGTTTCAATCAATCAATCAAAAGTGTGAAGGAAAAAAGACCCTTTTATTTCAACCGTACATCCCGTCAAAAGCCTAAAGACTGACTGCACAGTTCCTGTCTTCACAATAAAAGTGCCGCTCCATCGCGCCTGCGCTTTCAAAATAAGAGTCTCCGAAAGCCAGCGCAAACAAGCTAGCAAGCTACGGAGTTTGCCGCCAATGTATTTCTTGTACAGTGTATAAAAACGAATATGGAAGCTGGACAAATAAGATGCCAAAAACCAACCACTTTCATGTGGTATTAGACAGAAAGGAGGAACTTTTTTTCTCCTCCATTTGAAAACGAGGACGTTATCATCACTACTGTCTGATTACAATCAATGCAAGTCATCAGAATCAGGTAATACACCAACTTATATTCTTGTCAACATGAAAGAAAGGAATCTATATGTGTTAAACATGCATGTATATTCATTAAAACACCTTTAACATGTAAACAAAAACGGCAAAATAAATAAATATAAATTATATACTGTATATATCAATGTATGTATATATATATATATGTGTGTGTGTGTGTGTGTGTGTGTATATATATATACATTATGTATATGTGTATATATATATATATATATATATATATATATATATATATATATATATATATATATATATATATGTATGTGTGGGAAAAAAATCACAAGACTATTTCATCTCTACAGGCCTGTTTCATGAGGGGGGGTACCCTCAATCATCAGGAGATTATATATATATATATATATATGTGTGTGTGTGTGTGTATATATATATATATGTGTGTGTGTGTATATATATATGTGTGTGTATATATATATGTATATATGTATATATATATATGATATGTGTGTGTATGTTACTCATCAGTTACTCAGTACTTGAGTAGTTTTTTCACAACATACTTTTTACTTTTACTCAAGTAAATATTTGGGTGACTACTCCTTACTTTTACTTGAGTAATAAATCTCTAAAGTAACAGTACTCTTACTTGAGTACAATTTCTGGCTACTCTACCCACCTCTGTCGAAATCATATGATATGGAAAAAATAATGGTGATCATTTTGCCATAAAGTTTTAATACATGCAAACCTTTACTGAATCAGGCCCTATGACTTATGTTGTCATTTTGTTTTGCAGGTGCCACTTTCGGGAGTTTTTCTTTGTTTTCTATATAGCGTTTTCTGTGAGCTGCGGGCCACAAATGTTCCCCCGGGGCCGTTCATAGGACACGCCTGCCATGAACTCTTTCAGGACCTTGTTCTTGACTATTCGCTTCGGTTTCCTTTCTTTTTATCCAATTTCCAGCATATCAGATCTCCAGCGGAGCTAAAAGAGTTGTCATTGTGTCCAAAGTCACAATACCTGCGCCACAATGGGCCGCTAAGGAGGCCACCTCAACGTTTCAGAGTCCCCTTTTTAAGCCAGGGTCGCGTCTCCGATTCCTGATCTGGCCTGTGAAAGTGATCCTCTTCTTTCACTGCGGTTTGTGTGAGTGTGGGAAGAGCCGCGGTACCGGGAACCAGATGGCTCTGGTGAAAAAGACGGGGCGTCCCATCAGCTTCCCTTGAGCCTGGGGGCTCCATTACGGAGGATCTATTGAGGACCAGAAGATTCTGTTTCATGGCACCGGCAGAGTGTGACCACCTCACTGTTTGTCAAGGTTTCCCTTCCGATTGAAGCCTGTGAGATGTCATTGACTTCTCAACTTGAAGGACAACGACTGGGATAAGTTGAGTCCAGTGAAGTTCCTGAAACCAGAAGGGAAAGACGCTTCCACCATTTCCTCCTAAGGACCAGCGTCCTATATGTAGACCCGCGGCTCCGGAGCCGCATGCAGCTCTTTGATCACTCTGATGCGGCTCAGCTGCATACTTTTAAAACATTAAAAAATGTTTTAAAAATTTAAAACATTTTAAAAAAAAATTTTTTTTTTTTTATAAAATTTTTTGAAAAAAATTAAAAAATTAAAAAAAAAATTTAACAAAATTTAAAAATTTTAAAGAATTTAAAAAAAAAATAAAAAAAATAAAAACATTTAAAAATAATTTTTTTAAATTAAAAAAAAATTACAAAATTTAAAAAAAAAATTAAAAAATGTTTTAAGTTAAAACATGATTTTCAAGGTTAAAAATGATTTTCAAGATAAACAAATGATTTTCAAGGTAAAATTTTTTTTTCAAGGTAACATTTTTTTTTCAAGGTAACATTTTTTTTTCAAGGTAAAAAATGATTTTCAAGGTAAGAAAAATAGGCCGGAGGTCGGGTCTTGGGCACAGTTGGGTGTTCCAACAGGACAATGACCTCAAACTAGAGATGTCCGATAATATCGGACTGCCGATATTATCGGCCGATAAATGCTTTAAAATGTAATATCGGAAATTATCGGTATCGGTTACAAAAAGTAAAATGAATGACTTTAAAACGCCGCTGTGTACACGGACGTAGGGAGAAGTACATAGCGCCAATAAACCTTAAAGGCACTGCCTTTGCGTGCCGGCCCAGTCACGTAATATCTACGGCTTTTCACACACACAAGTGAATGCAATACAGGTCACACTGAGGGTGGCCGTATAAACAACTTTAACACTGTTGCAAATATGCGCCACACTATGAACCCACACCAAACAAGAATGACAAACACATTTCGGGAGAACATCCGCACTGTAACACAACATAAACACAACAGAACAAATACCCAGAATCCCATGCATCCCTAACTCTTCCGGGCTACATTATACACCCCCGCTACCACCAACTATCAGTAGGATATGTGGACTGGGGAATGTCAAAAAGCACATGAAAAGCCATGTGAACATGCTTCATAACACAATTTTAGCATGTCCATCCACTTTGCGGTCCACAATTCGGTATTTTTACCGACCGAATTCCGTCAGTATTGCCAGGTACTAGGGGTGTACGCAAAAATTTCGGTTCGGTACGTACCTCGGTGTAGAGGTCACGATTCGGTTCATTTTCGGTACAGTAAGAAAACAACAAAATATAAATGTTTTGGTTATTTATATATTGTGGCCAAACAGCTCCATTTTTGTTTCATCTGACCACAGAACTTTCCTCCAGAAGGTCTAATCTTTGTCCATGTGATGTCAGATGAAACAAAAATGGAGCTGTTTGACCACAATATCCAGCAATATGTTTGGAGGAGAAAAGGTGAGGCCTTTAATCCCAGGAACAAGCATGGTGGTGGTAGTATTATGCTCTGGGCCTGTTTTGCTGCCAATGGAACTGCTGCTTTACAGAGAGTAAATGGGACAATGAAAAAGGAGGATTACCTCCAAATTCTTCAGGACAAGCGAAAGGGTTAGGGTTAGGGTTAGGGTTAGGGTTAGGGTTAAGATTAGGGTTAGGGTTAGGGTTAGGGTAAATGTTTTTTAAAAAAAGTTTTAAAAAGTTTTTTAAAAAAGTTTTTAAAAAGTTTTAAAAAAAGTTTTAAAAAAAGTTTTAAAAAAAGTTTTAAAAAAAGTTTAAAAAAGTTTAAAATTTTTTAAAAATATTTAAGAAAATTAAAAAATATTTTAAAAAATTAAAAAAAATTTAAAAAAAGTATTTTTATTTTTTTTAAATTAAAAAATTGAAAAAAATATATATATATTTTTTTTAATTAAAAAAATTTAAAAAAAATTAAAAAAAATTAAGAAAAAAATTAAAAAAAAAATTCAATTTTTTAAAAAAAAGTTTAAAAAAAATTAAAATTTTTACAAAAATTAAAAAATAAATAAAAAAAAGTTTTAAAAAATTAAAAAATTAAAAAAAAATGTTTTAAGTTAAAACATGATTTTCAAGGTTGAAAATTATTTTCAAGGTAAACAAATGATTTTCAAGGTAAAAAATTTTTTTCAAGGTAAAATTGTTTTTTCAAGGTAAAACATTTTTTTCAAGGTAAAAAATTATTTTCAAGGTAAAAAATTATTTTCAAGGTAAAAAAAATAGGCCGGAGGTCGGGTCTTGGGCACAGTTGGGTGTTCCAACAGGACAATGACCTCAAACTAGAGATGTCCGATAATATCGGACTGCCGATATTATCGGCCGATAAATGCTTTAAAATGTAATATCGGAAATTATCGGTATCGGTTACAAAAAGTAAAATGAATGACTTTTTAAAACGCCGCTGTGTACACGGACGTAGGGAGAAGTACATAGCGCCAATAAACCTTAAAGGCACTGCCTTTGCGTGCCGGCCCAGTCACGTAATATCTACGGCTTTTCACACACACAAGTGAATGCAATACAGGTCACACTGAGGGTGGCCTTATAAACAACTTTAACACTGTTGCAAATATGCGCCACACTCTGAACCCACACCAAACAAGAATGACAAACACATTTCGGGAGAACATCCGCACTGTAACACAACATAAACACAACAGAACAAATACCCAGAATCCCATGCATCCCTAACTCTTCCGGGCTACATTATACACCCCCGCTACCACCAACTATCAGTAGGATATGTGGACTGGGGAATGTCAAAAAGCACATGAAAAGCCATGTGAACATGCTTCATAACACAATTTTAGCATGTCCATCCACTTTGCGGTCCACAATTGGGTATTTTTACCGACCGAATTCCGTCAGTATTGCCAGGTACTAGGGGTGTACGCAAAAATTTCGGTTCGGTACGTACCTCGGTGTAGAGGTCACGATTCGGTTAATTTTCGGTACAATAAGAAAACAACAAAATATAAATGTTTTGGTTATTTATTTACCAAATTTGTAAACAATGGCTTTATCCTTTTATATATATATATATATGTATTTCCTCCAGAAGGTCCTATCTTTGTCCATGTGATGTCAGATGAAACAAAAATGGAGCTGTTTGGCCACAATACCCAGCAATATGTTTGGAGGAGAAAAGGTGAGGCCTTTAATCCCAGGAACAAGCATGGTGGTGGTAGTATTATGCTCTGGGCCTGTTTTGCTGCCAATGGAACTGGTGCTTTACAGAGAGTAAATGGGACAATGAAAAAGGAGGATTACCTCCAAATTCTTCAGGACAAGCTCAAGGGTTAGGGTTAGGGTTAGGGTTAGGGTTAAGATTAGGGTTAGGGTTAGGGTTAGGGTTAGGGTTAAGATTAGGGTTAGGGTTAGGGTTAGGGTTAGGGTTAGGGTTAAGATTAGGGTTAGGGTTAGGGTAAACATTTTTTTTAAAAGTTAAAAAAAAATTAAAATATTTAAGAAAATTTAAAAAAATTGAAAAAAATTAAAAAAAAAATTAAAAAAATTAAAAAAAAAACTTAAAAAAAAAAAAAAATTTAAAAAAATTTATTTTTTTAAAAAAATTTTTAAAAAATTTAAAAAAAAAAAAAAAATTTTAAAAATTTAAAAATTTACATTTTTTTTAAAAAAATTAAAAAAAAAATTTTAAAAATTAAAAATTTTTTAAAACATTTTAAAAAAAATTTAAAAAATTAAAAAAATTTTTTTTAAATTTAGAAAAAATTTAAATATTTTTTTAAAAATTTAAAACATTTAAAAAATTTAAAATTTTTACAAAAATTAAAAAAAAATTTAAAAAGTTAAAAAAAAATTAAAAATTAAAAAAAAATGTTTTAAGTTAAAACATGATTTTCAAGGTTAAAAATGATTTTCAAGGTAAACAAATGATTTTCAAGGTAAAAAATGTTTTTCAAGGTAAAAAAAATAGGCCGGAGGTTGGGTCTTGGGCACAGCTGGGTGTTCCAACAGGACAATGACCTCAAACTAGAGATGTCCGATAATATCGGACTGCTGATATTATCGGCCGATAAATGCTTTAAAATGTAATATCGGAAATTATCGGTATCGGTTACAAAAAGTAAAATGAATGACTTTTTAAAACGCCGCTGTGTACACGGACGTAGGGAGAAGTACAGAGCGCCAATAAACCTTAAAGGCACTGCCTTTGCGTGCCGGCCCAGTCACGTAATATCTACGGCTTTTCACACACACAAGTGAATGCAATACAGGTCACACTGAGGGTGGCCGTATAAACAACTTTAACACTGTTGCAAATATGCGCCACACTATGAACCCACACCAAACAAGAATGACAAACACATTTCGGGAGAACATCCGCACTGTAACACAACATAAACACAACAGAACAAATACCCAGAATCCCATGCATCCCTAACTCTTCCGGGCTACATTATACACTCCCGCTACCAACAACTATCAGTGGGATATGTGGACTGGGGAATGTCAAAAAGCACATGAAAAGCCATGTGAACATGCTTCATAACACAATTTTAGCATGTCCATCCACTTTGCGGTCCACAATTCGGTATTTTTACCGACCGAATTCCGTCAGTATTGCCAGGTACTAGGGGTGTACGCAAAAATTTCGGTTCGGTACGTACCTCGGTGTAGAGGTCACGATTCGGTTCATTTTCGGTACAATAAGAAAACAACAAAATATAAATGTTTTGGTTATTTATATATTGTGGCCAAACAGCTCCATTTTTGTTTCATCTGACCACAGAACTTTCCTCCAGAAGGTCTTATCTTTGTCCATGTGATGTCAGATGAAACAAAAATGGAGCTGTTTGGCCACAATATCCAGCAATATGTTTGGAGGAGAAAAGGTGAGGCCTTTAATCCCAGGAACAAGCATGGTGGTGGTAGTATTATGCTCTGGACCTGTTTTGCTGCCAATGGAACTGCTGCTTTACAGAGAGTAAATGGGACAATGAAAAAGGAGGATTACCTCCAAATTCTTCAGGACAAACTCAAGGGTTAGGGTTAGGGTTAGGGTTAGGGTTAAGATTAGGGTTAGGGTTAGGGTTAGGGTTAGGGTTAAGATTAGGGTTAGGGTTAGGGTTAGGGTTAGGGTTAAGATTAGGGTTAAGATTAGGGTTAGGGTACTTTTTTTTTTTTTAAGTTTAAAAAAAGTTTTAAAAAAGTTAAAAAAAAGTTTAAAAAAAAGTTTAAAAAAGTTTAAAAAAAAGTTTTAAAAAATTTAAAAAAAATTTAAAAATTTAAATTTTTTTACAAATATTTAAAAAAAAATTAAGAAAATTAAAAAATTTTAATTTTTTTTAAAGATTTTTAAAAAAAATTAAAAAATTAAAAAAAATAATAAAAAATTAAAAAAAAAATTAAATTGTTTTTACAAATTTAAATTTTTTTTAAAAAAAATAAAAAAAATATTTAAATTTTAATTTTTTTTTTAAAAATTTTAATTTTTAAAAAAAAAATAAAAAAATAAAAAATTTCAAAAAAATTAAAAAAAATTACAAAAAAATTTAAAAATTTAAAACATTTTAAAAAACATTAAAAAAATTAAAAAAAATTAAAAAAATTTACAAAAATTTAAAAAAAATAAAAAAAAGGAAAAAATAATTAAAAAATTTAAAAAAAATGTTTTAAGTTAAAACATGATTTTCAAGGTTAAAAATGATTTTCAAGGTAAACAAATGATTTTCAAGGTAAAAAAAATGTTTCAAGGTAACATTTGTTTTTCAAGGTAAAAAATTATTTTCAAGGTAAAAAATTATAGGCCGGAGGTTGGGTCTTGGGCACAGTTGGGTGTTCCAACAGGACAATGACCTCAAACTAGAGATGTCCGATATTATCGGCCGATAAATGCTTTAAAATGTAATATCGGAAATTATCGGTATCGGTTCCAAAAAGTAAAATGAATGACTTTTTAAAACGCCGCTGTGTACACGGACGTAGGGAGAAGTACAGAGCGCCAATAAACCTTAAAGGCACTGCCTTTGCGTGCCGGCCCGGTCACGTGATATCTACGGCTTTTCACACACACAAGTGAATGCAATACAGGTCACACTGAGGGTGGCCGTATAAACAACTTTAACACTGTTGCAAATATGCGCCACACTATGAACCCACACCAAACAAGAATGACAAACACATTTCGGGAGAACATCCGCACCGTAACACAACATAAACACAACAGAACAAATACCCAGAACCCCTTGCAGCACTAACTCTTCTGGGACGCTACAATATACCTCCTCATGCTCTCTCAGGGAGAGCATGTCCCAAATTCCAAGCTGCTGTTTTGAGGCATGTTAAAAAAAAATAATGCACTTTGTGACTTCAATAATAAATATTGAAATACATTTTTTTTCCATAACTTGAGTTGATTTATTTTGAAAAACCTTGCTACATTGTTTAATGCATCCAGCGGGGCATCGCAACAAAATTAGGCATAATAATGTGTTCATTCCATGACTGTATATATCGGTATCGGTTGATATTGGAATCGGTAATTAAGAGTCGGACTATATCGGAATATCGGCAAAAAAGCCATTATCGGACATCCCTACTTATTACGTATGTCTAGCATGTGCGCTATTGTGTGCTTAGCTGCTGTGTATCTGCTAGCTCCTAATAGACAACAGTATAGCCTACCAAGTTTACGTTTTGTTCTGTGTTTTACCGCTTGTATCGGTGTTTGTATCGAACATTTTAGATCAGACCGATTTAAATATTTCAACACTAAGTTCTACTGAAATGGACTAAGGGCCTAAAAATGATGTCGAAGCTCGGAGACAAAGCGTCATGGCTCGGTAGCTCTGTCCGTTTGTTTGCTGGTCACTTAGCGTCCTTTTGTTTGCTGGGGCCCGCCGAACCGCGTCCACTTGTTTGTCAGACGCCTCCCATCTGTGGGCGTTTCCCGCCCCGCGCTACGGAGGAAATGTGTGTCTGTGGCCGCAAACAGATGGACAAAACCCAGAGGCGAGGGCCAGCACCGTGACATGACTCTCTGGTTTATTTAAAGTGGCTGCTATTACTCCGCCGCAGCGCAGTGGCCAGGGCCCAAACACAACTGCAGTATAAAAAGCAGTAAAGTTCGCCGGACGGGGTCACGTCTCGCAGACGAGCAACTGAACATCCTTCCATCGTGTGTCGTCGGTCACGCTCAGAGGGCAGAATTCCGCACCGCGCCACAAAAGACATGCTTTTTTTTTTTCTTTTTCCCCCAAACTCAACCAACAACTGGCAAAAAGTGTGGAAGATGTTTGAAATGTCACAAGCTGTATTAAAAGCATGTGAAAAAAAAAAAAATAAATAAATAAATAAAAGGCACCTACACTGCAAAAAGTCAATGTTCAAAAACAAGAAAGAAAAATACAAAAATGAGGGGTATTTTATTTGAACTAAGCAAAATTATCTGCAAATAGAACAAGAAAATTTGGCTTGTCAAGACTTTCAAAACAAACAAAGACTCCGAATTAGTCTGCAGACATATGCAGTAACATATTGTGTCATTTATACACCTATTATTTTGTACACATTAGTAAGGACAAGTGGTAGAAAATGAATACTTAATCTACTTGTTCATTTACTGTTAATATCTGCTTACTTTCTGTTTCAACATGTTCTATCTACACTTCTGTTAAAATGTAATAATCACTTATTCTTCTCTTCTTTGATACTTTACATTAGTTTAGGATGATACCACAAATTTGGGTATCAATCTCCCAAATGTGTATATGTATGTATGTATATAAATGTGTATATATATGTATGTGTGTGTATACAATATATATATATATATATATATATATATATATATATATATATATATATATATATATATATATATATATATATATATATATATATATGTATCTGTTTATTTTTTTAAATTTTATTTCTGATTATTTTTATTATTAATGTATTATTATTAATTTTTTGTTTATTTAATTGATGTATTTGTAGATATTACTTTGTATTTTTTTGCTGTTTCTTTCTTTTTTGGGGGCGAGGGTGGGTGGTATGATTGGGATATAAACAAAAAATATTTTGACATTTAGGGCAGACAACAGATATATGATGTATGTGAATATGATGTAATGGATAGGAATGTCTGATGCTGGATGTCAATAAAAAATAAAAATAAATAAATAAATAAATAAATGGAAAAAAACAAATGAAAAAAATTTAAAAAAAAATTTAAAAACAGATGATACAGGTAAAGTTATGTCTGAAACATTTGGAGTTGAAATCTTTGAATCAGGACATAAAGGTGATGTTTTTAATGCTTAAAAAAAAAAAAAAAAAAAGAATATATTTTTTTAAACGAAAGAAGATTTTGTAATGCTAAAAAATATCGATGTAATCATAGTAGTATCGACTAGATACGCTATTGTACTTGGTATCATCACAGTGGATGTTAGGTGTAGATCCACCAATGGCCAAAATGTGTTTGTCATTGTTGTTTAGTGTGGTTTCATTGTATGGCACAGGTTTATGACAGTGTTGGCGTTGTTCATACATCCACCCTTAGTGTGACATGCATGGCTGTTGACTAAGTACTACGACGGGTGGGAGACCGGTACTTTTTAGAGGCGGTATTGTACCGAATATGATTCATTAGTGTCGCGGTACTATACTACCGGTACACTGCAAAAAGTCAGTGTTCAAAAACAAGAAAAAAAATTACAAAAATTAGGGGTATTTTACTTGAACTAAGCAAAATTATCTGCCAATAGAACAAGAAAATTTGGCTTGTCAAGACTTTCCAAAAACAAGTAAAATTAGCTAACCTCAATGAACCCAAAAATAGCTTAAAATAAGTATATTCTCACTAATAACAAGTGCACTTTTCTTGGTAGAAAAAAAAAGAGACCTTTTTGCTCAATTTGTTGAAAAATATTCTTAAATGAAGTAAATGCTAGTGCCATTATCTTGACATAATGCATACCTGCCAACTTTTGAAATCAGAAAAACCTAGTAGCCAGGGTTCAGGGGCCGCAGGCCCCGGTAGGTCCAGGACAAAGTCCTGGTGGGGGGTTCAGGGGGGCTTGCCCCCCGACGCAAAATGATTGATTGCATTCAGACAGGTTAAAATGTTGCTAAAACCATCACTTTTGTATCAGTCACAGTGACTTTTCAAAACAAAAATATTACAGCAAAAATCATATGGGTTGATTGACATGTTTATTCTGTAAGCTAACTTCAATAGTTTGAAATTATTTTGACAGTTAATGCCAGTTATCCTGTCAACCTTTCACAAGACTTCAATTTGTTCATTGAAAGTATAAACACTTTTTACAGTAAACAAATGGTAAAACAGTACTAAACAATTGCATTTAAAAAAAAAATCGGTGTCATTATTAACTTTCTGTCCAAGCTTGTATAATCTACTGCCTTGTTCAATTGTAAAAAAATATTCTGTGCCTAAAATTCACATTTCTATCACAATTATCATACTGTAAACATGGTAAGCTAACTTCATTAAAATTAATAGTCCTGTCAATAGCATGGAATTACAATTCAAATGTAGTTTTTTTGTAAGCCTTTCAAAAGAATTCAAAATATGAAAAATTAATTAAAATTAATTTAAGCCATCAGACACTTGAAAAGTGGCACATCACATCTCTAATGTAATCATTTTAACTTTCCAACAGAAATAGCACTGCAAAAATATTAAGGACATACTTCTGTATTTTGGTAGTTATGCTGTCAACATTTAACAAGATTTCTTCAACTTGGACTTGAAAGCATAAATAGTATAAACACTTTTAACAGTATAACAGTACTAAACAATTCCAATAGATAACATTGGTGTCATTACCTTTTTGTTTGCTCAATTATTGCCTCCGTAAATAAAACTTCGGCATTTATCACATCCAAAGAATCTGTTTGGGTGACGAAAAACGTTGAAAGTTTTCCACTTGTATCGCTAGCAACGGCATTAGACTTGTGTTTTTTTGTCCCAACGTGGTCTTTTACATCGCTAATTCCTCCGTGTCCGATCGAAAAATCTTGTCTGCACAAGGTGCAATTCGCGTAGTTTTCACCCTTTTCGGAACGGATAATTATTCCCGGATAGGCTTTTGAATATTCTTCACGGAATGACTGCAGTTTTCTTTTCGGTTTAAGACTCGTATGCGATTTTTCTCCGGCTGATTCCATGATCGTTCGCTCGTTTGGAAACAATGGCAACAGGTGCCTCGTGCTTGGCAGCGGTGCTATAAATAGCCTCGCGCATGGCATTGGGAATGGCTCGATAGGAAGTTACGGGAAGCAGTGTCGATTGTCATTGTTGTTACGCGATTTCGTGAATAAAACTTTTAAAAAAATATTTTTTTTAATAAATGAAAAACCGTATTTTTTAATCACTGCAACCGTAACCCGGAATAGGTTGATGAAAACCGTACTAATTACGGGAAAACCGGAGTAGTTGGCAGGTATGCGATCGCACTCGAAGCAAACGCTAACACTTAGCATAGGCAAAAAGACAAGGAATACTCACGTAACTGTAGCATAAGCAAACAAAGAAGCCAGGCTGACTGACCGGCAAAGGCGGGCTTAAATAATGCCTCTGATTAGTTCTCGGGGAACAGGTGAGTGTCCCGAACACCAATCGGACGCAGGTGAAAACAATAAGCAACCAAAACAAACTCAAGGGTACACCAAACAGGAACTGAGGGAGTCCAAAACTAACACAAAATAGCAAAACATGATCCGGGCCACGGATTATGACAGAAGTTGGTAGTAGGTGGGGATCAAACCAGGAACCCTCAAGGTTGCTGGCACGGCCACTCTCCCAACCGCGCCACGCCGTCCCCGAGAGGGTGTGTCCAAACCTTTGGCCTGTACTGTATATGTCTAACTTGTGTGCTTAGCTGTTGTGTAGCTGCTTGTGCTTAGTAGCCCATAGCCTACCATGTTTACCTTTTTAAACGACTTGACTAAAATAGCAGAATAGAGCAGTTGTCCAGCTTTCCACAAGTAAGCTCGCTTTTTACATGCAAGCCGATATCATCCGATACTTGTTTTGGTGCTGATATCAAAGATAGACTGACCATACGTCCTCTTTTCACCGGACATGTCCCACGGGCGGTGTTTCCTGAATGCCTCAAATGTCCGGCATTTTGAGTCAGGGTTGCGTGTATTTTCAATGTACGTCCAGGGTTAAGAAGGGGTTAAAAACATAACAAATTGTGATCGCATGATCGTTCGCTCGTTTGGAAACAATGGCCTCGTGCTTGGCAGCGGTGCTATAAATAGCCTCGCGCATGGCATTCGGAATGGCTCGATAGGAAGTTACGGGAAGCTCCTCGGTGGCAAGGCCCCAGGGGTAGATGAGATCCGCCCGGAGTTCCTTAAGGCTCTGGATGCTGTGGGGCTGTCTTGGTTGACAAGACTCTGCAGCATCGCGTGGACATCGGGGGCGGTACCTCTGGATTGGCAGACCAGGGTGGTGGTTCCTCTCTTTAAGAAGGGGAACCGGAGGGTGTGCTCTAACTATCGTGGGATCACACTCCTCAGCCTTCCCGGTAAGGTCTATTCAGGTGTACTGGAGAGGAGACTACGCCGGATAGTCGAACCTCGGATTCAGGAGGAACAGTGTGGTTTTCGGCCTGGTCGTGGAACTGTGGACCAGCTCTATACTCTGGGCAGGGTCCTTTAGGGTGCATGGGAGTTTGCCCAACCAGTCTACATGTGTTTTGTAGACTTGGAGAAGGCATTCGACCGTGTCCCTCGGGAAGTCCTGTGGGGAGTGCTCAGAGAGTACGGGGTATCAGACTGTCTGATTGTGGCAGTCCGCTCCCTGTATGATCAGTGCCAGAGCTTGGTCCGCATGGCCGGTAGTAAGTCGGACACGTTTCCAGTGAGGGTTGGACTCCGCCAAGGCTGCCCTTTGTCACCGATTCTGTTCATAACTTTTATGGACAGAATTTCTAGGCGCAGTCAAGGCGTTGAGGGGATCTGGTTTGGTGGCTGCAGGATTAGGTCTCTGCTTTTTGCAGATGATGTGGTCCTGATGGCTTCATCTGGCCAGGATCTTCAGCTCTCACTGGATCGGTTCGCAGCCGAGTGTGAAGCGACTGGGATGAGAATCAGCACCTCCAAGTCCGAGTCCATGGTTCTCGCCCGGAAAAGGGTGGAGTGCCATCTCCGGGTTGGGGAGGAGATCTTGCCCCAAGTGGAGGAGTTCAAGTACCTCGGAGTCTTGTTCACGAGTGGGGGAAGAGTGGATGGTGAGATCGACAGGCGGATCGGTGCGGCGTCTTCAGTAATGCGGACGCTGTATCGATCCGTTGTGGTGAAGAAGGAGCTGAGCCGGAAGGCAAAGCTCTCAATTTACCGGTCGATCTATGTTCCCATCCTCACCTATGGTCATGAGCTTTGGGTTATGACCGAAAGGACAAGATCACGGGTACAAGCGGCCGAAATGAGTTTCCTCCGCCGGGTGGCGGGGCTCTCCCTTAGAGATAGGGTGAGAAGCTCTGTCATCCGGGGGGAGCTCAAAGTAAAGCCGCTGCTCCTCCACATGGAGAGGAGCCAGATGAGGTGGTTCGGGCATCTGGTCAGGATGCCACCCGAACGCCTCCCTAGGGAGGTGTTTAGGGCACGTCCGACCGGTAGGAGGCCGCTGGGAAGACCCAGGACACGTTGGGAAGACTATGTCTCCCGGCTGGCCTGGGAACGCCTCGGGGTCCCACGGGAAGAGCTGGACGAAGTGGCTGGGGAGAGGGAAGTCTGGGCTTCCCTGCTTAGGCTGCTGCCCCCGCGACCCGACCTCGGATAAGCGGAAGAAGATGGATGGATGGATGGAAGGTTGTGTAACGTTTTCATTTGCACTCGGCGTGAAATCAAATTGAGTTTTGATAATGAAAAACAATTGTTTGTGCGAGCGTTAATAGAATTCATGGAGGGGACATAAGTCGCCGTGGCGTTTCATTACTGTTCTCCTGCTATTTGATTTAGCCCTCACGCCTCCGGAGTGTGTTCCGGCTTCATGGGCTCAGACAAGCTGAGCCAGGATGTCATTCAGGGTCTTGGCGTGCATACACAAATGTCGGGGCCAAAGAAAAAAAAAAAAAAAAAAAAGGCGAGGCGAGGCAAGGCGACTTCATTAGCATAGTGGTAGCGTCGGCTTTGAGACCGGCACGCTGACAGGGTCTTAACTGACACTTGAGTAGAGCCAGCCCGGCAGACAGCTTAAATCCATGTTGACTCGCGGGACCACCTCTGTGGCTTTAGGGCTGCAGTGACGCTCCTATTTCATTACTCTTCCCCTCCCGCTTGTCGGTGCCACTTGGGTAAACTGCTCACCGCTCAATATTAAAGTTCAAGTTAAAGTCCCAACGATAGTCACACACACACACACACCCACACTAGGTGTGGTGAAATTAGCCTCTGCATTTGACCTATCCCTATCCCCACAACTGATGTTTGTAAGCACCCCCCGTTGAGAGGGCAATCAGGTTTCTGGCGGCAGTTGCAGCCTTTGTTGGTTTTGGGGTCGCTCTGTCCCGGGGGCCGACGGCTCATTTGCAATTGTTTTGTTGTGGTTTGAGATAATTTGTCGTATATTGTTCATACAGCTGTAGCTCAATTTAATGTTGTTCTTGTTGAATACTTTTCTTAGGGTGCCCTCTCAACGGGGGGTGCTTACAAACATCAGTTGTTTACCAATCTAAGGTAACACGCAAGGACATTAACACATCCGACACATATGTAGGATTAACCGAGGGAGAGTTTAAAACCAGATGGAACAATCACAAGGCTTCTTTCAGGAACCAAAACCTGCGGAATACCACAGAACTCAGCAAACACATTTGGGACCTCAAAGACAATAATGTTGAATATTCAATAACATGGCAAATTCTTGCATCCAGCACACCTTACAATAGTGGTAATAAAAGATGCAACCTATGCTTGAAAGAGAAACTGTTTATTATATACCGTCCAGACCTGTCATCCCTCAACAAGCGCAGCGAAATTGTATCAGCATGCCGCCACAGACGGAAACACCTCCTAGGTAACACATGAGCCAATCACCACGCCCCTACGCCAGCCTGTACCCACCCACTCTGTGCCCTATATAAACCATGGTATGTGAATGCTTCCATTAAAATCTCCTGATGATTGAGGGAACCCCTCATGAAACAGGCCTGTAGAGATGAAGTAGTCTTGTGATTTTTTTATTTTTTTTTCCCACACATACATATATTGCGCTCTACTACGGTATCGAGCACTATTTTTTGGATAACCTTATTAAGACATATATATATATATATATATATATATATATATATATATATATATATATATATATATATATATATATATATATATATATAGAGAGATATCTACATCCTGAAAATATGCAAACAAAACTGTGTTTAGACAATTGATACTTCAAACTTGCATAAATAAATATTAAGGAATATAACATAACTTGGCTTCTGAGAGTTTCAAAATGTAATGAATAAAATGCTAAAGTTGTTGATAAACAAGCAATTATTTTAATAATTAAATATGGTCATTTTAAATGAATTATTATGATAATTTAAAATCAATTATTTGAAATATGTTTATTTTAATGTATAATTCTATGGCTGGATGTAATAAGGAGTCATGAAAAAATACAAATAAAAATACAATTAATTTTGATGTTTTTAGCAAAATATAGTAAAAATTTATTTAGTTTTTTTTTTTTTTTTATTAATAAATATATTTATTTTTAGGTAAAATAAACATAATAATACAATTTATCTCTAGTCTGGATGATTTAGTTCTTGTCACCCTGTTGTCCTCCCGTCGTGAAAAAAGGCTGTCCTCACTCAGGTCCGCATGGAGCTGGAGGGGGCGTGGCCTCCAGCTCCGGCTGAAAATCGGGAGATTTTCGGGAGAATATTTGTCCCGGGAGGTTTTTGGGAGAGGCGCTGAATTTCGGGAGTCTCCCGGAAAATTCGGGAGGGTTGGCAAGTATGCATAAGGGACGGTGTGAGCCAAGACATCCAGGGGGTTTAGCTCGCTCGTCTGCGGTAACAAACTGCCGCCATTGCTTGCCGTGCTACCGAGGTCCTTTGTCCCTGAATTGCTCACACACTCCGGCAGATTCAATGGGGGTCTGGCGGCAGATTTCTTTGACTTTATCGTTGGAAATGCATCTGCTTTGAGTGTCGCAGGATATCCACACATTCTTGCCATCTCTGTTGTAGCATAGCTTTCGTCTGTAAAGTGTGCGGAACAAACGTCCAATTTCTTGCCCACTTTCGCATCTTTGGGCCACTGGTGCAACTTGAATCCGTCCCTGTTCGTGTTGTTACACCCTCCGACAACACACCGACGAGGAATGATGTCTCCAAGGTACGGAAAACAGTCGAAAAAACGGAAAATAACAGAGCTGATTTGACTCGGTGTTTGAGAAAATGGCGGATTGCTTCCCGATGTGACGTCATCACTCCGAGAGCGAATATTAGAAAGGCGTTTAATTCGCCAAAATTCACCCATTTAGAGTTCGGAAATCAGTTAAAAAAATATATGGTCTTTTTTTCTGCAACATCAAGGTATACAGGTAAAAGCCAGTAAATTAGAATATTTTGAAAAACTTGATTTATTTCAGTAATTGCATTCAAAAGGTGTAACTTGTACATTATATTTATTCATTGCACACAGACTGATGCATTCAAATGTTTATTTCATTTAATTTTGATGATTTGAAGTGGCAACAAATGAAAATCCAAAATTCCGTGTGTCACAAAATTAGAATATTACTTAAGGCTAATACAAAAAAGGGATTTTTAGAAATGTTGGCCAACTGAAAAGTATGAACATGAAAAATATGAGCATGTACAATACTCAATACTTGGTTGGAGCTCCTTTTGCCTCAATTACTGCGTTAATGCGGCGTGGCATGGAGTCGATGAGTTTCTGGCACTGCTCAGGTGTTATGAGAGCCCAGGTTGCTCTGATAGTGGCCTTCAACTCTTCTGCGTTTTTGGGTCTGGCATTCTGCATCTTCCTTTTCGCAATACCCCACAGATTTTCTATGGGGCTAAGGTCAGGGGAGTTGGCGGGCCAATTTAGAACAGAAATACCATGGTCCGTAAACCAGGCACGGGTAGATTTTGCGCTGTGTGCAGGCGCCAAGTCCTGTGGGAACTTGAAATCTCCATCTCCATAGAGCAGGTCAGCAGCAGGAAGCATGAAGTGCTCTAAAACTTGCTGGTAGACGGCTGCGTTGACCCTGGATCTCAGGAAACAGAGTGGACCGACACCAGCAGATGACATGGCACCCCAAACCATCACTGATGGTGGAAACTTTACACTAGACTTCAGGCAACGTGGATCCTGTGCCTCTCCTGTCTTCCTCCAGACTCTGGGACCTCGATTTCCAAAGGAAATGCAAAATTTGCTTTCGTCAGAAAACATGACTTTGGACCACTCAGCATCAGTCCAGCTCTTTTTTTCCTTAGCCCAGGTGAGACGCTTTTCGCGCTGTTTCTTGGTCAACAGTGGCTTGACACGAGGTATGCGGCAGTTGAAACCCATGTCTTTCATGCGTCTCTTGGTGGTGGATCTTGAAGCACTGACTTCAGCAGCTGTCCACTCCTTCTGAATCTCCCCCACATTTTTGAATGGGTTTTTTTTCACAATCTTGACCAGGGCGCGGTGATCCCTATCGCTTGTACACTTTTTCTGACCACAGTTTTTCCTTCCCTTTGCCTCTCCATTAATGTGTTTGGACACAGAGCTCTGAGAACAGCCAGCCTCTTCAGCAATAACCTTTTGTGTCTTTCCCTCCTTGTGCAATGTGTCGATGGTTGCCTTTTGGACAGCTGTCAAATCTGAAGTCTTCCCCATGTTTGTGTAGGCTTCAGAACTGGACTGAGAGACCATTTAAAGCCCTTTGCAGGTGTTTTGAGTTAATCAGCTGATTAGTTTGTGGCACCAGGTGTCTTCAAAATTTAACCCTTACACAATATTCTAATTTTGTGACACACGGAATTTTGGATTTTCATTTGTTGCCACTTCAAATCATCAAAATTAAATGAAATAAACATTTGAATGCATCAGTCTGTGTGCAATGAATAAATATAATGTACAAGTTACACCTTTTGAATGCAATTACTGAAATAAATCAAGTTTTTCAAAATATTCTAATTTACTGGCTTTTACCTGTATATTGACGCTTACATAGGTCTGGTGATAATGTTCCTCTTTAATCTACAATTATTCTCTATAAAATGTGTTTTGTGTTTATATTTTACATGACTGGATTGGATTCATTGGAGTTATTTGCTATGGGAAAAATTTATTTTCTTTTGGAATGTTTTCCTAACGAAAATCTATTTGGCGCATCTTAACAACGTAACAAATTATAGGTTCAACGCCAAACTTTGAGCGGGGTATGAATAAATCAGTGGCGTCGTAAAAGTGTCGCGCTTGCAAGGGCAAACACAACAAAAGTGCTGTTTTCTGCCATTGTTGTTTTGGTAGAAGCGACAATATTAGGAGGTGGAGAACAAACAAGTGGCAGTGGACGTCGGCGTTACGCCTGCTTTGCATTGTGGGTCAGGGCAGGTGTGGATTTGCGCGAGATGCAAAACAGCAGAAAAAGGTCTGCAGGACAGAAGGCGAGCGGCGAGGTCGCGTGATCAAACGGACGCCTTTGACATGTGCGAAGTCACGGTGGCAAGATAATAAGCACGACTGTCTTTGTAATAACTGGGTCCGTTTCTCCGTGGTCGCGCTTGTTTTCATTTAATCTGCGCCGCGTGACTCCCTTGGCGTGGCAGAACGAGGGCGAGCCGCCTGCAACTTGACCCCGGCGCCAGAGGTCAACAGGAAGTACGCGAGGAAGCGTCACGACTTCAGGCTAAGCAGCAAATGAGAGCGTAAAATGAGGATTAATGACGTGATTAAACTACACATTGTCTTCAATATTTCACAATAAAAGTTGGAGAGGAAGTCATCATCTGAGTCATGTTTTGTATGCTAATCCGTTTTATTTTGGTTAGCTCATGGGTCGGCAACTTTTACCAGTCAAAGAGCCATTTTGACCAGTTTCGCAAATTATAGAAAATAATGGGAGCCGCAAATTTTTTTTGAAATTTTAAATAAAATAACACTGCATACAAAGTTTTATTTTTGCTTTGTGCTATGTGTAAAACAGGGGTCTCAGACACGCTGCCCACACCTTTATATGGAATTTGAAAGCTGGTACGACCGTGATGGTACAGCATATAGCACCCACTACAACCAGCGTGCCTGATCAGCCACACGTTGTATGGTGTTTCCGCTTGCTCACGTAGGTGACAGCAAGGCATACTTGGTCAACAACCACACAGGTTACACTGACGGTGGCGGTATAAAAAAAACGATAACACTCTTACTAATAATGCGCCACACTGTGAACCCACACCAAACAAGAATGACAAACACATTTCGGGAGAACATCTGCACAGCAACACAACATAAACACAACAGGACAAATACCCAGAATCCCATGCAGCCCTAACTCTTCCGGGATACCGTATTTTCCGCACTATTAGCCGCACCTAAAAACCACAAATTTACTCAAAAGCTGACAGTGCGGCTTATAACCCGGTGCGCTTTATATATGGATTAATATTAAGATTCATTTTCATAAAGTTTCGGTCTCGCAACTACGGTAAACAGCCGCCATCTTTTTTCCCCGTAGAAGAGGAAGTGCTTCTTCTTCTACGCAAGCAACCGCCAAGGTAAGCACCCGCCCCCATAGAACAGGAAGCGCTTCTTCTTCTACTGTAAGCAACCACCCGCCCGCGTAGAAGAAGAAGAAGAAGCGCGCGGATATTACGTTTCATTTCCTTTGTGTGTTTACATCTGTAAAGACCACAAAATGGCTCCTACTAAGCGACAGGTTTCCGGTTCATGAAAAGACGCAATCTCTCCATCCGCACACGGACTACTATTTCACAGCAACTGCCTAAAGACTTTCAAGAAAAGCTGGCTACTTTCCGTGCATATTGTAAAAACAAGATAGCTGAAAAAAAGATCCGACCAGAGAACATTATCAACATGGACGAGGTTCCACTGACTTTTGATATTCCTGTGAACCGCACTGTGGATACAACGGGAGCACGCACGGTGAATATTCGCACCACAGGGAATGAGAAGTCATCCTTCACTGTGGTTCTAGCTTGCCATGCTAATGGCCAGAAACTTCCACCCATGGTGATATTCAAAAGGAAGACCTTGCCAAAAGAGACCTTTCCAGCCGGCGTCATCATAAAAGCTAACTCGAAGGGATGGATGGATGAAGAAAAGATGAGCGAGTGGTTAAGGTAAGTTTACGCGAAGAGGCCGGGTGGCTTTTTTCACGCAGCTCCGTCCATGTTGATATACGACTCCATGCGCGCCCACATCACGCTGGTTTTTAATATATTATTCAAGTTTGACTGACCTATCTGACTGTTTTTTTGACATTCCTTTAGCGCAGTTAGATGCGGCTTATAACACGGGGCGGTTTATAGGTGGACAAAGTTTTGAAATATGCCGTTCATTGAAGGCGCGGCTTATAACCCAGGGCGGCTTATGGTGCGGAAAATACGGTACATTATACACCCCCGCTACCAAACCCCGCCCACCTCAACCGACGCACAGAGGGAGGGGGGTTAGGGGGGTTGATCTGTGAGGGAGCAGGGTTGGGGTGGGGGCGGGGTTTGGTGGTAGCAGGGGTGTATAATGTAGCCCGGAAGAGTCAGGGCTGCATGGGATTCTGGGTGTTTGTTCTGTTGTGTTTATGTTGTGTTAAGGTGCAGATGTTCTCCCGAAATTTGTCATTCTTGTTTGGTTTTGGTTCAAAGTGTGGCGCATTATTAGTAAGAGTGTTAAAGTTGTTTTATATGGTCACCGTCAGTGTAACCTGTGTGGCTGTTGACCAAGTATGCATTGCTGTCACGTACGTGTGCAAGCAGAAGATGTATATTGTATAACAAGTGTTGGGCTGGCACGCTGTTAATACAGATTGTAGAGAGCGCCAAATGTTGTACCATCATGGCACGCCCTTATTATAGCCGTAAGGGTGAAAATCGTGAATATTAATCCCGGGAGTTTTCTGCGAGAGGCACTGAAATCCGGAAGTCTCACGGGAAAATTGGGGGGTTCAGCAAGTAAGCTGCTGAGCCGCATCAGAGTGATCAAAGAGCCGCATGCGGCTCCGGAGCCGCGGGTTGCCGACCCCTGGGTTAGCTCATGACAGTGTTTTTCAACCTTTTCTGAGCCAAGGCACATCTTTTTCTTTGAAAAAATGCGGAGGCACACCACCAGCAGAAATCGTTGAAAAATGAAACTCAGCAGCCAATATTGACAGTAAAAAGTCGTTCTCACAATTGTTGGATATGAATTCAAAAACATCACGCCGTGACTTATTTTGAGGTTTTTGGTGTTTTCCTGTGTGTAGTGTTTTAGTTATTGTCTTGTCTTAATAATAATAATAATAATAATAATAATAGATTTTATTTGTAAAAAGCACTTTACATTGAATACACAACCTCAAAGTGCTACAGTGTATTAAAAAAAATAAAAATAAAAAGATAATAAAAAATAAAAACTGGAACAGCCAAATAGCTAAAACTAGTATGCATATATCTAAAAAAATGATTTTTTTCAAAGAAGGGTTTTTAAGCCTTTTTTCAAAAGCATCCACAGTCTGAGGTGCCCTCAGGTGGTCAGGGAGAGCGTTCCACAAGACTGGGAGCGGCAAAGCAGAAAGCCCGATCTCCCATTGTTCGTAGCTTTGTCCTAATGCTGTATAATGGACTGTATTTATATTATTTACATGTGAATAATGCTGTATAATAGACTGTATTTATATTATTCACATGTGAATAATGCTGTATAATAGACTGTATTTATATTATTCACATGTGAATAATGCTGTATAATAGACTGTATTTATATTATTCACATGTGAATAATGCTGTATAATAGACTGTACTTATATTATTCACATGTGAATAATGCTGTATAATAGACTGTATTTATATTATTCACATGTGAATAATGCTGTATAATGGACTGTATTTATATTATTCACTTGTGAATAATGCTGTATAATAAGACTGTATTTATGTTATTCACATGTGAATAATGCTGTATAATAGACTGTATTTATGTTATTCACATGTGAATAATGCTGTATAATGGACTGTATTTATATTATTCACATGTGAATAATGCTGTATAATAGACTGTATTTATATTATTCACATGTGAATAATGCTGTATAATAGACTGTATTTATGTTATTCACATGTGAATAATACTGTATAATAGACTGTATTTATATTATTCACATGTGAATAATGCTGTATAATAAACTGTATTTATATTATTCACATGTGAATAATGTTGTATAATAGACTGTATTTATATTATTCACATGTGAATAATGCTGTATAATAGACTGTAATAAATAAATAAATAAATAAATAAATAAATAAATTAAAAAAAAGATAATAAAAAATAAAAACCGGAACAGCCAAATAGCTAAAACTAGTATGCATATATCTAAAAAAAGGCTTTTTTAAAAAGAAGGGTTTTTAAGCCTTTTTTAAAAGCATCCACAGTATCACGGTACTATACTAATACCGGTATACCGGACAACACTAGAAGAGACGGTCAGAAAGCGGCTTGAAGACCGACGATTTTGACCCTTAATAATAATAATAATAGATTTTATTTGTAAAAAGCACTTTACATTGAGCAAACAACCTTAAAGTGATACAGTGTATTAATAAAAAAATAAAATAAAATAAAAAAAAATAAAAATAAATAAATAAATAAATAAATAAATAAATAAATAAATAAATAAATAAATACATTTTAAAAAAATTAAAAAAAATTAAATAAAAAAAAAATTTAAAATTTTTTTTTTAAATAAAAAAATAAAAAAATAAAAAAATAAAAATAAAAATAAAAAATAAAAATAAAAATAAAAATAAAAATAAAAATAAAAATAAAAATAAAAATAAAAATAAAAATAAAAATAAAAATAAAAATAAAAATAAAAATAAAAATAAAATAAAAAGTATAATACAAATAAATAAAAATAAAAACTAGAACTAGCACGCATATATCTAAAAATGTTATGTAGACCACAAGGAAGTGTTTGGATGTCGAAAAAAAATTCCAAAATGACCGCTTGAAGGCTACATTTTGGCCCTCGTCAGCGGCCCATTCAAGGGGAGCAACCTGACAAGCATATGAATTAGAAAGTTAGCGCTTATCTCGGCCTTATCTGTTGCCTTTCACTTCCAGCGGCAAGCGTACTCTTTGCCTTTTATTAGCGCCGTCTCGCTGAACCCAAACCCTCGGAAGCATTCCGCTGAAGATTTACGAGGGCTGGCGTGCAGCTGATTAATCACAGGCACACCAGAAGGATGATCTGAGAGTAGCGTGGGGACATGCCGCTTGTTTTAAGGGAGCTTCCACACCTTTAGGTTGAACTCCACAAGCTCCCCAGTAGAGAGAACCGGAACAAACCGGGGTCGTGAGGGGGGCGCATGGCCCACATCTGAGAGGCAGGCCTCAGGCACCCTCTTCCCATGATGCCCTGCTTTACTCCCGCATGAAGGCCTTGTACCCGCACGCCAAGAGGCAGCGCTCCATCGCCATCACCACCGCCGGCTCAAGTTTCGTCAAAGTGCAGAAGACGCTCTGTTATTATCTCCCCGAGAGACGCTTGAGAGAACCCCTCCTCCTCCTCTTCCTCGCTCACAATCACGCGGGTGTCCGCGGGCTTCTAAAGGTGGCCGAGCGCCCTGGTGGAGTGCGCTACGCCGCCTGGATCGATGATGTGAACGATTCAAAGCGTTTTTTTTTTTAAGGGAAGTCTCTGTCTGTGTAACATTTGATGTGGCCTCTTTCAAAATAAGAGCCAACGCAGTAAACTTGAGGAGGCTCCAAAGACGCGTGGCGTGGAGTCCAGACGAGAACCACATACACAGATCCTGTTTCATTCATGTTACCTTGGAGAGGATGTGTTGATGATTTGTGGTCGCGCTGCATCCCATTCCATGGACAACATCTGCCGTTTAAATGTTGGACAACGCGCTTCATGTGGTGGTGATCATGTGACGTGAGGATACCAGGCTGTTTGGGCTCGCAACCAACCATAGAGCCAACAAACAACTACCAACAAAGAACTGCGGGAATGACACCCAAACAGTATTTATGTGTGTATATATATATATATATATATATATATATATATATATATATATATATATATATATATATATATATATATATATATATATATATATATATATATATATATATATATATATATATATATACACATATATACACTCCTCACCAAGCTGAAAAATGACAAGGAGCGCATCAAGAAAGTAAACAACCTCATCATAGCTGCCGATAAAACCACAAACTTCTACAGAATGGACATACCAGAACACCACACCTTACTGGACAGAAGCATCACCAAATCATACAAAAAAGCGCAACCCAATACCTTACAGAACATCCACCTGGAAAATAAAAGGATCGCGGCTGAACTGGACATTGAGGACAGGGTGGACGCCACAGCCAACAAGGAAGCCTTCATCACATTGAAGGACCACAAACCCAACTTCGCAAATAACCCAACATGCCGACTAATAAACCCAACTAAATCTGAAATAGGAAAAATCAGCAAAATAATCCTGGACAGAGTCAACACAAAAATCAAGGACAAAACACCACTCAACCAATGGAGAAATACAGCAGCAGTAATCAAATGGTTCAACAACATCCAAGACAAACAACAGCACAACTTTATCTCCTTTGATATCGAGGAATTTTACCCTTCCATCACGCAAGACCTACTGACTCAAGCACTAGACTTCGCCTCAGACTACGACTCAATCACAGGCAACGAAAGAAACATCATCATCCACGCAAAAAACTCCATTCTCATCCACAACAGTACACCATGGCAAAAAAAGAACAATGCAACATTTGACGTCACTATGGGAAGTTTTGACGGAGCAGAAACGTGTGAACTCGTTGGGAGTTTCCTCCTCTCCCAGCTCGCTAGCCTCAATCTGAACCTTGGTATTTACCGTGATGACGGACTGGCAGTGTGTCGCGCCTCGCCAAGGAGCAGCGAGAATACCAAGAAGCGCATATGCCAAATTTTCAAAGAGAACGGCCTACGGATCACGATTGAAGCCAACAAGCAAACCGTCAACTTTCTTGACGTCACTTTCAACCTGAGAAATAACAGCTACCAACCATTCACGAAACCCAACACAACACTCCAATACGTGCACCATGACAGCAACCATCCACCCACCACCACGAAAAGAATACCTACCGGAATCAATAAAAGGCTATCGATGCTGTCATCTAGCAAAGCTGAATTTGACCAAGCAACCCCCCCGTACCAAAAAGCCCTTGATGAAAGCGGATACAATTTCACCCTCACCTATGAACCCACGCCAGGAAACCAACCAAAAAAGAACAGAAAACGAAACGGCATCATCTGGTACAACCCCCCATACAGCAAAAACGTCTCAACGAACATTGGACACAAATTCCTCAACCTGATTGACAAACACTTTCCCAAAGACAACAACCTAAGAAAAGTATTCAACAAGAACAACATCAAATTGAGCTACAGCTGCATGAACAATATACGACAAATCATCTCAAACCACAACAAAACAATTGCAAATGAGCCGTCGACCCCCAGTCAGAACGACTCCAAAACCAACAAAGCATGTAACTGTCGAAAGAGACCTGATTGCCCCCTCAACGGGGGATGCTTACAAACATCAGTTGTCTACCAATCTAAGGTAATACGCAAGGACATTAACACATCCGACACATATGTAGGATTAACCGAGGGTGAATTCAAAACCAGATGGAACAATCACAAGGCTTCTTTCAGGAACAAAAACCTGCGAAATACCACAGAACTCAGCAAACACATTTGGGACCTCAAAGACAATAATGTTGAATATTCAATAACATGGCAAATTCTTGCATCCAGCACACCTTACAATAGTGGTAATAAAAGATGCAACCTATGCTTGAAAGAGAAACTGTTTATTATTTACCGTCCAGACCTGTCATCCCTCAACAAGCGCAGCGAAATTGTAACAACATGCCGCCATAGACGGAAACACCTCCTAGGTAACACATGAGCCAATCACCACGCCCCTAGGCCAGCCTGTACCCACCCACTCTGTGCCCTATATAAACCATGGTATGTGAATGCTCCCATTAAAATCTCCTGATGATTGAGGGTACCCCCCCTCATGAAACAGGCCTGTAGAGATGAAATAGTCTTGTGATTTTTTCCCCACACATACATATACATATATATATATATATATATATATATATATATATATATATATATATATATATATATATATATATATATATATATATATATATATATATATATATATACACACACACACATATATATATGTATATATGTATGTATGTATGTATACATACATACATACATACATACATACATACATACATACATACATATATACATATATATATATATATACCATCCATCCATGATGTACTATATTGTACATTATATGTACATTAAATATGATGTAGGTGCGGTGCATTACAAATATATTAAATATGGTGTAAAGATGGTGTATTACATATGATACAAGTATGTCACATTAAATGTACATTGAATCTGATGGAAATATAGTACTTTATAAGTACATTAATTATCATGTAAATAATATGGTACGTTAACGGTACATTGAACATGATACAAATATGGTACAAATACGGTATATTAAATATGATGTAAAGATGGTACATTAGCGGTACATTAAATATGATGTAAATGTAGTAAATTAGAAATATATTAAATATGATGTAAAGATGGCATATTAAATATGATACATATATTGTACATCAAAAGTACATTGAGTCTGATGTAACTATAGCACATTATACATCATGTAGATAGAGTAAGTTAGAGGTACAATAAATATGATATGAATATGGTACATTAGGAGTATATCAAAAATGATGTAAAGATGGCATATCAAGTATGATGAAAATATGGTACATTGAAGTACATTAAATCTGATATGAATATGGTACTTTAGAGCTATATTGGGGCTGATGTAAATATGGTACATCAGAAGTATATTAAATATGATGTAAATATGTGCAGGTAAAAAGGTGTCTAATGCTTAAACCAAAAATAAACAAAAGGTGAGTGCCCCTAAGAAAAGTAATTGAAGCTTAGGGAAGGCTATGCAGAACGAAACTAAAACTGAACTGGCTACAAAGTAAACAAAAACAGAATGCTGGACAACAGCAAAGACTTACTGTGGAGCAAAGACAATGTACATCCGAACATGACATGACAATCAACAATGTCCGCACAAAGAAGGATAAAAACAACTGAAATATTCTTGATTGCTAAAACAAAGTAGATATCGCTCAAAGGAAGACATGAAACTGCTACAGGAAAATACCAAAAAAAGAGAAAAAGCCACCAAAATAGGAGCGCAAAACAAGATCTAAAACACTACACACGGGAAAACAGCAAAAAAGTCCAAATAAGTCAGGGTGTGATGTGACAGGTGGTGACAGTACACCTACTTTGAGACAAGAGCTATAGTGATGCATGCTTGGTTATGCTTTAAAGTCATATCCAACAATTGCGACGACGACTTTTTACTGTCAACTGAGTTTCGTTTTTTTTTATGATTTCTGCTAGTGGTGTGCCTTCGGATTTTTTCAACACAAAAAATGTGCCTTGGCTCAAAAAAGGTTAAAAAAACACAGCATTAGAGGTGCAGCCACTAAAATAAAAAGTAAAAAAGTTTCACTTCACGTCCTGTTCTTCACGTGTGTGTCTATGTACAGCTGCCAGTCAAATGTGTGTTTGCTTCGTCTCGCCATGCTTTGCAGCTGCACACACATCTGACACACACACACATTTATCACACATGTCACACACATCTGACACACACATTACACGCAGAGAGAAGAAACACCTGCACAACCTGACAACCGGAGCCAGACGTCGACACGGAGCTTTTCGGGACACACCCTGAAAGGTTGAAGAAGAGTTCATGTTTTTCTCACAAGAGAGCAAACACACAAACACACACACACCGCACACGCCCGCACACACACACACGGCCAACACTTGACTGTCAAACCAAATATTCATACTTTTTGTTTTTATAGCACTAGCTACTGTAAATACACTCACATGCGGTTTAGAAATGGGACGTTATGTTGTCATACACGGACTGACCACCGGGGGCAGTGATGCTGTTTGAACCTCACGCGAAGGATTTCAGCGGGTGCTCGGATGTACTTTTGAAACAGAAAAGATATGATTGCTGTATTTTAATGCAATACATGTATTTATTAATAATAATAATTATAATAACTAATCATTTTACAAAATGGGAAAAGATATTAACAAAATGGTTGTCATTGAGTTGATGCTAAATTGCAACATAACCAAGTAGGACAATGTGAATCGTAATTGTATTTTTTATGTTGTTTTTTTTTATTAGCTTAAGATCTCTTTTTAAAAATATGATTTTGATAAAAATATTAATATGTGGCAGAAAATGCTATTGTTTGTTGGTGAGACTCAGACATACTTGCCAACCTTGAGACGTCCGATTTCGGGAGGTGTGTGGGGGTGGGGGGTGGGGGGCGTGGTCGGGGGCGTGGCTAAAAGGGGAGGAGTATATTTACAGCTAGAATTCACCAAGTCAAGTATTTCATATATATATATATATATATATATATATATATATATATATATATATATGTATGTGTGGGGGGGAAAAATCACAAGACTATTTCATCTCTACAGGCCTGTTTCATGAGGGGGGGTACCCTCAATCATCAGGAGATTTTAATGGGAGCATTCGCATACCATGGTTTGTATAGGGCACAGAGTGGGTGGGTACAGGCTGGCGTAGGGGCGTGGTGATTGGCTCATGTGTTACCTAGGAACATCTGGTACAACCCCCCATACAGCAAAAACGTCTCAACTAACATTGGACACAAATTCCTCAATCTGATTGACAAACACTTTCCCAAAGACAACACCCTAAGAAAAGTATTCAACAAGAACAACATTAAATTGAGCTACAGCTGCATGAACAATATACGACAAATCATCTCAAACCACAACAAAACAATTGCAAATGAGCCGTCGGCCCCCAGACAGAGCGACTCCAAAACCAACAAAGGCTGTAACTGTCGAAAGAAACCTGATTGCCCTCTCAACGGGGGGTGCTTACAAACATCAGTTGTCTACCAATCTAAGGTAATACGCAAGGACATTAACACATCCGACACATATGTAGGATTAACCGAGGGAGAATTCAAAACCAGATGGAACAATCACAAGGCTTCTTTCAGGAACAAAAACCTGTGAAATACCACAGAACTCAGCAAACACATTTGGGACCTCAAAGACAATAATGTTGAATATTCAATAACATGGCAAATTCTTGCATCCAGCACACCTTACAATAGTGGTAATAAAAGATGCAACATATGCTTGAAAGAGAAACTGTTTATTATTTACCGTCCAGACCTGTCATCCCTCAACAAGCGCAGCGAAATTGTATCAGCATGCCGCCACAGACGGAAACACCTCCTAGGTAACACATGAGCCAATCACCAAGCCCCTACGCCAGCCTGTACCCACCCACTCTGTGCCCTATATAAACCATGGTATGCGAATGCTCCCATTAAAATCTCCTGATGATTGAGGGTACCCCCCCTCATGAAACAGGCCTGTAGAGATGAAATAGTCTTGTGATTTTTTTTTTTTCCCACACATACATATATTGCGCTCTACTACGGTATCGAGCACTATTTTTTGGATAACTTTATTAAGACATATATATATATATATATATATATATATATATATATATATATATTTATTTATTTTATTATATATATATATATATATATATATATTTTATTTTTTTATTTTATATATATATATATATATATATATATATATATATATATATATATATAAAATAAATACTTGAATTTCACTCATCTACTCATTGTTGAGTTAAGGGTTGAATTGTCCATCCTTGTTCTATTCTCTGTCACTATTTTTCGAACCATGTTGAACACCCTCTCTGAAGATGCATTGATGTGTGGCACGCACAAAAGTGCTTTCATCAAATGCACTAGATGGCAGTATTGTCCTGTTTAAGAGTGTCACAACATTGCTGTTTACGGCAGACGAACTGCTTTACGGTATACAAAAAAGTGACTGCTGTTGTCAATCAATCAACCCCTGAACGTCAAACAGATGGAACAGACGATCGTGCACAGTGTTTTAGCCAAATAATCACTAAAGGAGCCATCATTCCACTTGGTAAAAAAACTCCCAAAGAGCACATTTAAAAAAAGCTTTAATAGCAACGTGTCAATCAAAATGGCGC
>NC_084550.2:4622500-4677500 GCF_033978685.3 Nerophis lumbriciformis
GCGTATCGGCAAGGCATGGGAAAATGCCGATCCAGATCCAGTTTAAAAAAAAACTCCGGTCTGTGTTTTCCAACGCACCGATTTAAATAATACATTCCACTTTTCTGCTGCTCCGTAATTTCCGTTCCGCATTTTCCAGCACACCTTCAACACATCCACAATTCTCACGCAGTTGCTTTTAGCTGCTGGCATTACACGACAGGCTCTTCTCACTCTTTCCTGTGTCTCCCTCTCACAGACAGCGAGCGCACCTTCTTACACACGTCACATACTGTCACGTCATACGTCACATACTGTCACGTCATACGTCACATACGTATATGTCCTCCCCGAGCAGAGAGCGAGGTAGCGGCATGGCTAACGTTAGCTGTGATGCTAGCGCAGTCCCTAAGGTGCGCGCCTGCTCAAGCGTCCTCTGCGCACGGCAAATCTATGCCACGCACAAAATCAAATAAAAAAATAAGCGCATAACAATTTTTGACACACGGACACGACAGAGACACCAGTTTTCGTCATCATTGTTCAAATATTGTGACGTCTGTCGAGACGCTTATCTCCATTCGGTGCCACACGTCCACACCATCAAAATGGCAAAAATTTCCACATCAACACCGTATGAAAAAATTAGTGATTTTTTTAGTTGTGATTTCCTTCTCTGCATGAAAGTTTAAAAGTAGCATATATTAATGCAGTGTGAAGAAGAATGTTTTAATGTAGACATGCAAGCCTTGAAAGAACATTTTGAAAATCAAGACTACATTTCCTGCAAATGGGTGCATTTCTACCTTATATTTTAACTTTAGATTTATTCTCATATCAAACTCTTTTTGACACTTACATCAGGCGCCCCCCTCCACACCCTGGATTATAAATAATGTAAATAATTCAATGTGATTATCTTGTGTGATGACTGTATTATGATGGTAGTATATATCTGATAGTATATATCTGTATCATGAATCAATTTAAGTGGACCCCGTCTTAAAGAAGTTGAAAAACTTATTGGGGTGTTACCATTTAGTGGTCAATTGTACGGAATATGTACTTCACTGTGCAACCTACTAATAAAAGTCTCAATCAATCAATCAAAACACATAGAATCATCATACTGCTGTGATTATATGCATCAAGTGTTGATGCATAGGCTAAGGTAAAATATCGTGATATATATTGTGTATCGCAATATGGCCTTAAAATATCGCAATATTAAAAAAAGGCCATATCGCCCAGCCCTAGTTCAATGATGCCATTTCTGTTTGTCATGTATAATGTTGTCTATTTTGTGTTTATCCTTGAATAAACAGGTCAGTTTCTTGTTACCAACCATTGTGTATTATTCAAACTCCCCTAATTCAGCTGGCTAGTTGTTATCAAGAGTACTAAAACCCTTTTCAACATGATTCTGACAACTAGGTAGGCGAAATAACTCTAAACTTTAATACATGCTCGGATAGGCCAGTATCGGTATCGGTCAGTATCGGTATCGGATCGGAAATGCAAAAACAATATCGGTATCGGATCGGAAGTGCAAAAACCTGGATCGGGACATCCCTAATATTGAGCAAAAAGGTCTCATATTTTTTTCGACCAAGAAAAGAGCACTTGTTATTAGTGAGAATATACTTATTTTAAAGGGGAACATTATCACAATTTCAGAATTGTTAAAACCATTAAAAATCAGTTCCCAGTGGCTTATTATATTTTTCAAAGTTTTTTTTCAAAATTTTACCCATCACGCAATATCCCTAAAAAAAAGCTTCAAAGTGCCTGATTTTAACCACCCGTCCATTTTCCTGTGACGTCACATAGTGAAGCCAACACAAACAAACATGGCGGAAAGAACAGCAAGCTATAGCGACATTAGCTCGGATTCAGACTCGGATTTCAGCGGCTTCAACGGATGGTTGTAGTGTGGAGGCAGGTAGCGAAAACGAAATTGAAGAAGAAATTGAAGCTATTGAGCCATATCGGTTTGAACCGTATGCAAGCGAAACCGACGAAAACGACACGACAGCCAGCGACACGGGAGAAAGCGAGGACGAATTCGGCGATCGCCTTCTAACCAACGATTGGTATGTGTTTGTTTGGCATTAAAGGAAACTAACAACTATGAACTAGGTTTACAACATATGAAATACATTTGGCAACAACATGCAGACAGTCCAATTTTCATCAATTAATATATTCTGTAGACATACCCTCATCCGCGCTCTTTTCCTGAAAGCTGATCTGTCCAGTTTTGGAGTTGATGTCAGCAGGCCAGGGAAGCTAGGGTCGATAGGGGGTTCAGCTCGCTCGTCTGCGGGAACAAACTGCCGCCATTGCTTGCCGTGCTACCAAGGTCCTTTGTCCCTGAATTGCTCACACACTCCGGTAGATTCAATGGGGGGTCTGGCGGCAGATTTCTTTGACTTTATCGTTGGAAACGCATCTGCTTTGAGTGTCGCAGGATATCCACACATTCTTGCCATCTCTGCCGTACAGAGGTGGGTAGTAACGCGCTACATTTACTCCGTTACATCTACTTGAGTAACTTTTGGGATAAATTGTACTTCTAAGAGTAGTTTTAATGCAACATACTTTTACTTTTACTTAAGTATATTTATAGAGAAGGAACACTACTTTTACATCGCTACTTTTATCTACATTCAGCTCGCTACTCGCTACTAATTTTTATCGATCTGTTAATGCACGCTTTGTTTGTTTTGGTCTGTCAGACAGACCTTCAAAGTGCCTGCCTTACTGGTGACGTTTCACTTCGTTCCACCAATCAGATGCAGTCACTGGTGACGTTGGACCAATCAAACAGAGCCAGGTGGTCACATGACCTGACTTAAACAAGTTGAAAAACGTATTCGGGTGTTACCATTTAGTGGTCAATCGTACGAAATATGTACTGTACTGTGCAATCTACTAATACAAGTTTCAATCTATCAATCAAAAGTGTGAAGGAAAAAAGACCCTTTTTTATTTCAACCGTACATCCCGTCAAAAGCCTAAAGACCGACTGCACAGTTCCTGTCTTCACAATAAAAGTGCCGCTCCATCGCGCCTGCGCTTTCAAAACAAGAGTCTCCGAAAGCCAGCGCAAACAAGCTAGCAAGCGACGGAGTTTGCCGCCAATGTATTTCTTGTAAAGTGTATAAAAACGAATATGGAAGCTGGACAAATAAGATGCCAAAAACCAACCACTTTCATGTGGTATTAGACAGAAAGGAGGAACTTTTTTTCTCCTCCATTTGAAAACGTGGACGTTACCAGCACTGCTTCCTGATTACAATCAATGCAAGTCATCAGAATCAGGTAATACACCAACTTATATTCTTGTCTTCATGAAAGAAAGGAATCTATATGTTAAACATGCATGTATAATTATTAAAACACCTTTAACATGTAAACAAAAACGGCAAAATAAATAAATATAAATTATATACTGTATATATCAATGTATGTATATATATATATATATATATATATGTGTGTGTGTGTGTGTGTGTGTGTGTATATATATACACATATATATATATATATATATATATATATATATATATATATATATATATATATATATATATATATATATATATATATATATATATATATATATATATATATATATGATATGTGTGTGTATGTTACTCAGTACTTGAGTAGTTTTTTCACAACATACTTTTTACTTTTACTCAAGTAAATATTTGGGTGACTACTCCTTACTTTTACTTGAGTAAAAAATCTCTAAAGTAACAGTACTCTTACTTGAGTACAATTTCTGGCTACTCTACCCACCTCTGCTAATAATGTTGTTGTATGCACACTGTGTCGAGCGGAAATGGCCTATCATAGCAGCACAACGGCAGCGTTCTTGCCATCACCATCAACTAGTCAATCGTCCGCGTGAGTATACGTTGTCATCATTACACAAAAACATGAATGTGTCATTTGTATCTGCGTTGTAAATTCATAAACTAAAGCACCGTTTCGCTCTGAGAGGAGCGTTTGGCGTGCCTGTTCAGTGTTTACAAAGACGCGCTCCTCTTTAAAGCTAACGTTAATTAGTTGTGCAAATACCTTTTACAACATTAACAATTACGTATACTATGTACAAACGAACAATTAACTTTCACTTTAATCATACTATCATTGTTGTGTTATTAAGCAAAATAAGCAAAAGTTTTACTTTTGTTGAAATGTTTACACTGTTGTTACAGAATATTTCGTTTTGCACTTTTTTGTATTGGATGTTTATCTTTATTTTTGCACATTTGAGCAAATAAGCAATACTTTTACTTTTGTTGAAATGTTTACACTGTTGTTACAGAATATTTCCGTTTTGCACTTTTTTGAATTGGATGTTTATCTTTATTTTTGCACATTTTAAAGCAAAATAAGCAATACTTTTACTTTTGAAATGCTTATACTATTGCAGAATATTAAGATTTGTACTGGATGTTTACTTTTATATTTGCACATTAAAAGCAAATAAGCTACTTTTAATTTTGTTAAATGTTTACATTGTTACAGAATATTTTGTCATGTTGTTGTCAATGTTGACTGAGTGGCCATACTTTTTTTTTTGTAAATAAAAGCCATGCCTTTTGAAAAAACTGGCCTACATTTATTTTTTCATCTTCATTTTAAATAAAAAAAATAATCGGTAAAAGGAAAAATAATCTATAGATTAATCGAAAAAAATAATCTATAGATTAACCGATTAATCGAAAAAATAATCTATAGATTAATCGATAGAAAAATAATCGTTAGCTGCAGCCTTAGTGGGCTTTGTACCGAGGATGTCGTTGTGGCTTGTGCAGCCCTTTGAGACACTTGTGATTTAGGGCTATATAAATAAACATTGATTGATTGATTGATTGAAAATTCCCTTCATTTTTGTATTTTTTTTTTTCTTGTTTTTGAACACTGACTTTTTG
The DNA here is from genome assembly GCF_033978685.3 of Nerophis lumbriciformis. Taxonomy (NCBI): domain Eukaryota; kingdom Metazoa; phylum Chordata; class Actinopteri; order Syngnathiformes; family Syngnathidae; genus Nerophis; species Nerophis lumbriciformis. Next base: position 4,627,429 of record NC_084550.2, read on the forward strand.
CAGTGTGACTACTTATCATGCTAATAATGTGTTGTCCACATGCACGGCAGAACTTGTTTGTCACTTCAACCGTCACTTTGGATTCATTTCTTAAAAATGAAGGGCGCGCGGCCAAAACAGAACAAAGCCGGCATGAAAAGAGTCATTGCAAGGTCCTGAGCAGTGAACGCGTGGAGTGATTGTCGTCCGCTACAGCTGACTTCAACTTGGCTCCCTTTTTTCCTCCCTGCCAGTGTTATGAGGGGGAATACCGTGGCTTTAAATACTTTGTTAATACATAGGTACACATGGGAGTACTTACGCACCAGCCCAGATGGCGGACCCTCTAATTTGGAATCCAAGGGCGTAATTAAGAGACAAAAAAATTAAAAAGGAAAGCCTGCGGATTGTGCCGCTTCGACATGAAACGCGGGCGCAAATTACAGCAGCAGCAGCAGCAGCAGCAGGGGGAGGCTGGTTTGTGTGGTCGTCCTTATTAGATATCTGCTGGCTTGTGCACCCAAAGTGTGTGGGAAGCAGCTGGGAAGGTGGTGCACGCTTAAGAATGTCTGATGCAAAGCGATGGCCCACATGGACAGACTGCACTTTGTTTTTAAAGCTGTGCAGCAAAAGTCCTCCAGTGTTTCCCATTCATTCATTTCTTTATCTGTGGCGGCCCCCCACCACAAAGCCTTTTGGAGCGCCACAACACATCATAATGTCTGTGAACGCCGGTTGTTGTTACAGCTGCGTACAGTAGATGGCGTCGTAACGCTGCTTCTCAACACGCCTGGTCTGCCAGAGCGTAAGAACATATAGTGATAATATGGCATACTTGCCAACCCTCCCGAATTTTCCGGGAGACTCCCGAAATTCAGCGCCTCTCCCGAAAACCTCCCGGGACAAATATTCTCCCGAAAATCTCCCGATTTTCAGCCGGAGCTGGAGGCCACGCCCCCTCCAGCTCCATGCGGACCTGAGTGAGGACGGCCTTTTTTCACGACGGGAGGACAACAGGGTGACAAGAAGTAAATCATCCAGACTAGAGATAAATTGTATTATCATGTTTATCTTACCTAAAAATAAATAAATGTATTAATTAAAAAAAAAAAAAACTAAATAAATGTTTACTATAATTTGCTAAAAACATCAAAATTAATTGTATTTTTATTTGTATTTTTTCTGACTCCTTATTACATCCAGCCATAGAATTATACATTAAAATAAACATATTTGATATCATTAATTTTAAATTATCATAATAATTCATTAAAAATGACCATATTTAATTATTAAAATAATTGCTTGTTTATCAACAACTTTAGCATTTTATTCATTACATTTTGAAGCTCTCAGAAGCCAAGTTATGTTATATTCCTTAATATTTATTTATGCAAGTTTGAAGTATCAATTATCTAAACACAGTTTTGTTTGCATATTTTCAGGATATATATATATATATATATATATATATATATATATATATATATATATATATATATATAAATATAAATATATATATATATATATATATATATATAAATATAAATATATGTATATATATGTATATATATTTTTATATGTGTATATATATATATATATTATATATATACATATATATATATATATTATATATATACATATATAATATATATATATATATATATACATATATACATATATAATATATAATATATAATATATATATATATATATATGTATGTGTGGGAAAAAAATCACAAGACTATTTCTCTACAGGCCTGTTTCATGAGGGGGGGTACCCTCAATCGTCAGGAGATTTATATATATATATATATATATATATATATATATATATATATATATATATATATATATATATATATATATATATGAAATACTTGACTTGGTGAATTCTAGCTGTCAATATACTCCTCCCCTCTTAACCACGCCCCCAACCACGCCACACCCCCGACCACGCCCCCCACCCCCCACCCCCCACCTCCCGAAATTGGAGGTCTCAAGGTTGGCAAGTATGTAATATGGGTGTAACGGTACGTGTATTTGTATTGAACCGTTTCGGTACGGGGGTTGTACAAGTTACTGTTAAGACCAGTTTGGGTTTTCAGGAGTAAATTACCCATTTGAACCAATTAAAAAGTGTTTCGCACTCAAATAAGAAACTGCAATTGTGTTTTTGAATGATATATACACTTTTAAAGCAATATAGCAACAAGTTGCATCCCACTAAAACCAATATTGTACCAATTTGACAACATCTAAAGATGATGGAATTGCTAAAATATCAAAACAACAGGAGTTCATGCAAACTTTTAAGGTTAAAAAAAAAAAAAAAAAACGAGCACTTTTAATGCCAGTTTGGGTTTTCAGGAGTAAATTACCCATTTAAACCAATTAAAATGTGTTTCGCACTCAAATAAGAAACTGCAATTGTGTTTTTGAATGATATAAAGCAATATAGCAACAAGTTGCATCACAACAACTATATATATATATATATATATATATATATATAAGCAACGTCTTTTTCATGGACGCCCCTGCTTATTTCAGAAAGACAATGCCAACAGCGTGGCTTCATAGTAAAAGAGTGCGGGTACTAGACTGGCCTGCCTGTAGTCCAGACCTGTCTTCCCTTGAAAATGTGTGGTGCAATATGAAGCCTAAAATACCACAACGGAGACCCCGGACTGTTAAACAACTTAAGCTGTACATCAAGCAAGAATGGGAAATAATTCCACCTGAAAAGCTTCAAAAATTGGTCTCCTCAGTACCCAAATGTTTACTGAGTGTTGTTAAAAGGAAAGGCCATGTAACACGGTGGTAAAAATGCCCCTGTGACAACTTTTTTGCAATGTGTGGCTGCCATTAAACTCTAAGTTAATGATTATTGGCAAAAAAACAACAACAAGATTCTCAGTTCGAACATTACATTGCTTGTCTTTGCAGTCTATTAAATTGGATATAAGTTGAAAAAGATTTGCAAATCATTGTAATCTGCTTTTATTTACGAATTACACAACGTGCCAATTTCACTGGTTTTGGGTTTGTAAAAAAAAAAGAAGCAAAAACTACTATCTACTGCAGTGTTTTTCAACCACTGTGCCGCGGCACACTAGTGTGCCGTGAGATACAGTCTGGTGTGCCGTGGGAGATGATCTAATTTCACCTATTTGGGTTAAAAATATTTTTTGCAAAGCAGTAATTATAGTCTGCAAATGATGTGTTGTTGTTGAGTAACCATGTAATACTCTTCCATATCAGTATGTGGCAGCCGGTAGCTAATAGCTCTGTAGATGTCGGAAACAGCGGGAGGCAGGGTGCAGGTAAAAAGGTGTATAATGCTTAAACCAAAAATAAACAAAAGGTGAGTGCCCCTAAGACAGGGGTCGGCAACTTTTACCAGTCAAAGAGCCATTTTGACCAGTTTCGCAAATTATAGAAAACAATGGGAGCCGCAAACATTTTTTTGAAATTTTAAACGAAATAACACTGTATACAAAGTTTTTGATGTGTGACGGAGCAGGGTTGGGGTGGGGGCGGGGTTTGGTGGTAGCAGGGGTGTATAATGTAGCCCGGAAGAGTCAGGGCTGCATGGGATTCTGGGTGTTTGTTCTGTTGTGTTTATGTTGTGTCAAGGTGCAGATGTTCTCCCGAAATGTGTTTGCCATTCTTGTTTGGTTTTGGTTCAAAGTGTGGCGCATTATTAGTAAGAGTGTTAAAGTTGTTTTATATGGTCACCGTCAGTGTAACCTGTGTGGCTGTTGACCAAGTATGCCTTGCTGTCACGTTCATTTGCAAGCAGAAGATGTATATTGTATAACTAATGTTGGGCTGGCACGCTGTTAATACAGATTGTAGAGGGCTCCAAATGTTGTACCATCATGGCACGCCCTTATTATAGCTGTAAGGGTGAAAATCGGTGAATATAAATCCCGGGAGTTTTCTGCGAGAGGCACTGAAATCCGGAAGTCTCACGGGAAAATTGGGGGGTTCAGCAAGTAAGCTGCTGAGCCGCATCAGAGTAATCAAAGAGCCGCATGCGGCTCCGGAGCCGCCGGTTGCCGACCCCTGCCCTAAGAAAAGGCATCGAAGCTTAAGGAAGGCTATGCAGAACGAAACTAAAACGGAACTGGCTAAAAAGTAAACAAAAACAGAATGCTGGACGACAGCAAAGACTTACTGTGGAGCAAAGACGGCGTCCACAATGTACATCCGAACATGACATGACAATCAACAATGTCCCCACAAAGAAGGATAAAAACAACTGAAGAAATGTTGATTGCTAAAACAAAGTAGATGCGGGAAATGTCGCTCAAAGGAAGACATGAAACTGCTATAGGAAAATACCAAAAAAAAGAGAAAAAGCCACCAAAATAGGAGCGCAAGACAAGAAGTAAAACACTACACACAGGAAAACAGCAAAAAAAACTCAAAATGAGTCATGGCGGGATGTGACAGGTGGTGACAGTACACCTACTTTGAGACAAGAGCTATAGTGATGCATGCTTGGTTATGCTTTAAAACAATTGCGACAACAACTTTTTACTGTCAACTCAGTTTTGTTTTTTAATGATTTCTGTTGGTGGTGTGCCTCTGGATTTTTTCAAAGTAAAAAATGTGCCTTGGCCCAAAAAAGGTTGAAAAACACTGATCTACTGTCAGAGGTGGGTAGTAACGCGCTACATTTACTCCGTTACATCTACTTGAGTAACTTTTGGGATAAATTGTACTTCTAAGAGTAGTTTTAATGCAACATACTTTTACTTTTACTTGAGTATATTTATAGAGAAGAAACGCTACTTTTACTCCGCTACTTTTATCTACATTCAGCTCGCTACTCGCTACTAATTTTTATCGATCTGTTAATGCACGCTTTGTTTGTTTTGGTCCGTCATAGTGCCTGCGTTTCAACAAATACAGTCACTGGTGACGTTCACTCCGTTCCACCAATCAGATGCAGTCACTGGTGACGTTGGACCAATCAAACAGAGCCAGGCGGTCACATGACCTGACTTAAACAAGTTGAAAAACGTATTGGGGTGTTACCATTTAGTGGTCAATTGTACGGAATATGTACTGTACTGTGCAATCTACTAATAAAAGTTTCAATCAATCAATCAAAAGTGTGAAGGAAAAAAGACCCTTTTGTATTTCAACCGTACATCCCGTCAAAAGCCTAAAGACTGACTGCACAGTTCCTGTCTTCACAATAAAAGTGCCGCTCCATCGCGCCTGCGCTTTCAAAACAAGAGTCTCCGAAAGCCAGCGCAAACAAGCTAGCGAGCTACGGAGTTTGCCGCCAATGTATTTCTTGTAAAGTGTATAAAAACGAATATGGAAGCTGGACAAATAAGATGCCAAAAACCAACCACTTTCATGTGGTATTAGACAGAAAGGAGGAACTTTTTTTCTCCTCCATTTGAAAACGTGGACGTTATCATCACTACTGTCTGATTCCAATCAATGCAAGTCATCAGAATCAGGTAATACACCAACTTATATTCTTGTCTTCATGAAAGAAAGGAATCTATATGTGTTAAACATGCATGTATATTCATTAAAACACCTTTAACATGCAAACAAAAACGGCTAAATAAATAAATATAAATTCTATACTGTATATATATATGTGTGTGTATATATATATATATATATATATATATATATATATATATATATATATATATATATATATATATATATGTATATATATATTAAGGCTGAAACGACGCGTCGACGTAGTCGACGTCATCGGTTACGTAAATACGTCGACGCCGTTTTTGTGCGTCGGCGCGTCGCATATTTACGTCACACTACTTTACTGTCATGGCGGAGCGCAAAGCAGACGATGCGAGCGAGGGGAAAAAAGCACGCCAAAAGTCGTCAAAAGTGTGGGAGTATTTCAATAAACGGCCTAATAATGTTGTTGTATGCACACTGTGTCGAGCGGAAATGGCCTATCATAGCAGCACAACGGCTATGAACGAACATTTGAAAAGAAAACCCCCGACAGCGTTCTTGCCATCACCATCAACAAGTCAATCGTCCGCGTGCGTATACGTTGTCATTATTACACAAAAACATGAATGTGTCATTTGTATCTGCGTTGTAAATTCATAAACTAAAGCACCGTTTCGCTCTGAGAGGCGCGTTTGGCGTGCCTGTTCGGTGTTTACAAAGACGCGCTCCTCTTTAACGCTGTGGAGAGGCGGCGGCGGCGAGCGAGCGGCGAGGCGGGGCGCGCCGGGAGCGACGCCGCAAACGTGCCCAGGTGCGCGATCCGCGCAGTTGGAAGAGAAAAGACTTTGTGTAAAATTAAAAGATTGTAAACCTGGCAAAGCCGTCTGGCGTTCAGTCTGTCGGTCCTGAAAGAACCCCACGGCACAAGACGTGTCACAAACGCTAACGTTAATTAGTTGTGCAAATACCTTTTACAACATTAACAGTTACATATACGATGTACAAACCAACAATTAACTTTCACTTTAATCATACTATCATTGTTGTGTTATTAAGCAAAATAAGCAATACTTTTACTTTTGTTGAAATGTTTACACTGTACACTTTTTTGTATTGGATGTTTAGCTTTATTTTTGCACATTTTAGCAAATAAGCAATACTTTTACTTTTGTTGAAATGTTTACACTTGTTACAGAATATTTCCGTTTTGCACTTTTTTGTATTGGATGTTTATCTTTATTTTTGCACATTTTAAAGCAAAATAAGCAATACTTTTACTTTTGAAATGCTTATACTATTCCAGAATATTAAGATTTGCACTGGATGTTTACTTTTATATTTGCACATTAAAAAGCAAATAAGCTACTTTTAATTTTGTTAAATGTTAAAAGTTTTAAATGTTTACATTGTTACAGAATATTTTGTCATGTTGTTGTCAATGTTGACTGACTAGTGGCCATACTTTTTTTTTTGTAAATAAAAGCCATGCCTTTTGAAAAAACTGGCCTACATTTATTTTTTCCTCTTCATTTTAAATTAAAAAAAAAAATCGGTAAAAGGAAAAATAATCTATAGATTAATCGAAAAAATAATCTATGGATTAACCGATTAATCGAAAAAATAATCTATAGATTAATCGATAGAAAAATAATCGTTAGCTGCAGCCCTAATATATATATATATATATATATATGTATATATATATATATATAAATATATATATATATATATGTGTGTATATATATATATATATATATATGTGTGTATGCATATATATATATACATATGTATGTGTGTATATATATATATATATATATATATATATATATATATATATATATATATATATATATATATATATATATATATATATATATATATATATGATATGTGTGTGTATGTTACTCATCAGTTACTCAGTACTTGAGTAGTTTTTTCACAACATACTTTTTACTTTTACTCAAGTAAATATTTGGGTGACTACTCCTTACTTTTACTTGAGTAATAAATCTCTAAAGTAACAGTACTCTTACTTGAGTACAATTTCTGGCTACTCTACCCACCTCTGTCTACTGTATATAAACACAATATATAGAAATATATATATATATATACATATATATAGAACTTTCCAGCTCAAGTAAAGCTTTTCCAAATGGTTAAAATGCACATTTAAACCAAAACGATGTATATTTGTCTGAGTTATTACACAACAAGTAGAATTGTGTGTTATTAAATGTAAATAATCCATAAAGGCTGCCAACAGGAGATCGGTTTTGTGTGCAAAATAACCAAAACCAGGACTTCTGGCTCGGTAGATGCTGTTTCATTTAAACCGACTTGGACACAAATAGAAGCATAAAAAGTATGATGTAGAACAAGTAAGTGTATAAGAACTATCTGTCTTAGCGGGGGAAAGCGAGAGGAGCTTGTGGACTTACCGGTGTCGAAGTGACTGAGAGCCGCGGAGGAGAGCGCCAAGGCGGCCACAAGGAGCGCGGATGTGCCGGTGGTCCACAGGTCCATGGTGCCCAGGTGCGCGGGGCGGCTGAGTGAGGGAGTCAGAGGCGGCTCCGGTCGTCTCCGTTCGGGGAGGAAGTCCGTCAAACAGTCCCGAGCCCAGCACCAACGCAGCGTCTGGCGGAGCGACACCTCCGCGTCTGGGACTAGATAGCAGCGCGCAGGGATCCCATTTCCAGCAGGTCATGTGACAGGAAACTCGGCCAAACGCTTTCAACCTGCAGCCGGGGAGGAGGCGGGAGAAGACGAGGAGGAGGAGCCGCAGGTTAGCCTCACACAATATGCTCACTTGACAACTTATTGTGATATTTAGTGATAATAACGCACACGATAACACGAGTAAATAAAGTCAACATGCACACGAAGAGTGAAACACGCTGTAAACATGGCCACAACATTAGGAACACCTGTAAGGAACTAATGAGTTAGCTTAGTTGTGGCGCTATCATTTTGCTCATTTCTTCTAATATACCAAAAATACAAAAACAAATCTGTCTGGAGCCGCAAAAAAATAAAAGCCATATTACATACAGATAGTGTGTCATGAGATATAAACGTAATTAAGATGACTTAAAGGAAACTAAATGAGCTCAAATATAGCTACAAACGAGGCATAATGATGCAATATGTCAGAGGTGGGACCAAGTCATTGTTTTGCAAGTCACAAGTAAGTCTCAAGTCTTTGCCTTCAAGTCCGAGTCAAGTCCCGAGTCAAGACAGGCAAGCCCCGAGTCAAGTCCAAAGTCAAGACTGGAAAGTCTCAAGTCAAGTCCTAAGTCCTGCATTTTGAGTTTCGAGTCCTTTCAAGTCCTTTTAACCACAGACTAATATATTAACACAGATTGTGTATGCTTTTCAAACGCTGTATTTATTTATTAAAACAAGTGCATTTTAAATTGCAGGAAAGAAAATTGTGCTGACATTGCACTTTATAATAGCACTATTAACCAGTCATTTTAAACATTAACTCATTCCTTTACAGAACAAACACATTGAAAAATAAAGTGCAAATGTACTTATTTGTACAAAAGTGTTAACATTGAAAAAACATGACATATACGTGAACATAACAAAAAAGTTGTACTTTTTATATGTCAGGGCCCTATGCTGCATTGCATTTGCAAAAGACCAAATTAGCCAAGAGTCTGTCAGTCATTTGTGCACGATGGGGGCGTAGTATGATGCCACCATGGCTGAAAACTCGCTCCACTGGAGCACTGGAGGCAGGCACTGCCAAGACTCTCATGGCCACTCGGAACAGTGAAGGAAGAGTCTTCATGTTCAATGCCCAGAACAAAAGGGGGGAGAGAGTTGTTTTGGGTTGGTGCACTACTTGTAAGTGTATCTTGTGTTTTTTATGTTGATTTAATTAAAAAAAGAAAAAAAAGAAATAAATTCTTGTGCAGCCCGATACCAATCGATCCACGGACCAGTACCGGGCCGCGGCCCGGTGGTTGGGGACCACTGAGGTAAACAACCAAAAGTATGTCAGAAAGCTAGCTAAAACGGTACACATATTCATAATATAGTATACATTTTAACTGACCTTTATTTTACTATTTTTGTCTTTTTTTAGGTGGCTAAAATACGCGGTGCTGCTGACCGCCGTCTAACGTTACGTGTGATATATTGACTAACGTAACCCTGCTTAAAAAAAATCACTGAACAAAAAGTATGAATAAGGTAGTGAACTGCAACAGATTCCCGTGTTTGCAATAACGTTATAACGTTAGCAGTGAGTTTACAGCCTCACTGATTTAACTACACAGCAAATAAAAGTCACGTTACTTAGCCAATAAACGTTATCTTACATTCAAAACTTACCGTTCTTTGTGCAACTTCAAATGCCGGACGCAGTTGGAAGTTGTTTCCTCTCCATCAGTCATTTTCGAACCGCATGTGTTGCATACTGCAAACCGTTTTGTGTTGACCACCTCGTAATTTTTATACCCAAACAAAATTATTTTAGGTATCATTTTTTGTTCACTGGCGTGTGGTTTGGACATGTCTTCTTCGTTGGTTGTCCTGCAATTTGATTGGATGAATGCTGTGTGATGAAAACAAAGTAGATCTAATCTGATTGGCTGTTGTACTGAGAGCACACCAGCTGACACACGCAACGCTGATAGACAAGTACACAATGAAAAATACGGAGCGCTCCCGAATAACTTTTTCATCTTTGGGTTTTGGGGAAAGTAGGAAGTCATGTCAAGTCATGTCAATTCAAAAGGCTCAAGTCCAAGTGAAGTCACAAGTCATTGATGTTAAAGTCTAAGTCGAGTTGCAAGTCTTTTTACATTTTGTCAAGTCGAGTCTAAAGTCATCAAATTCATGACTCGAGTCTGACTCGAGTCCAAGTCATGTGACTCGAGTCCACACCTCTGATATGTACATATAGCTAGCCTAAATAGCATGTTAGCATCGATTAGCTTCTTTCTTTCTTTCTTTCTTTCTTTAGTTTATTTGGAACATGAACACACTTACATCATAATACATCACACAATTTCATATCATTTCATTTGACATCATGCCCGAAAAGGAGTAGGAAGAAGCAAAGCTTATTTAATCCTACCCCTTTCCCACTTCAAGCGTTTACAAATATATAGAATCATTTACTGACCTTTTTATATAATAAAATAACATCTATGAATTAGTATACAACAGTTTTGTAATATGTAATTAATTAATTAATTCAGTCATTATTAACATACTGAGATGAAGAATATCTTATTTTCAATAAGGTTGAAAGTATTTCTCATAATTCTTCTTTTTTGTACTCTGTAAGCACTATTATTTTGAACAACCTCTTAAACTGGACAATTTTTAACTTTTTTACTTAATCCATTCCATCATTTAATTCCACAAACTGATATGCTAAAAGTTCTAAGTGTTGTACGTGCATATAAATGTTTTAAATTATTTTTTCCTCTAAGGTTATATTTCTCCTCTTTAGTTGAGAAGAATTGTTGTACATTCTTTGGTAGCAGGTTATAGTTTGCTTTGTACATCATTTTAGCTGTTTGCAATTTTACCAAATCACCAAACTTTAATATTTCTGACTTAATAAATAAATGGTTTGTGTGTTCTCTATATCCAACATGATGTATTATTCTAACTGATCTTTTTTGTAACACGGTTAGCGAATGTAGCGCACATTTGTAGTTATTTCCCCATATTTCTGCACAATAACTCAGATATGGTAACACTAGCGAGCAGTAGAGAATATGTAGTGATTTTTGGCCCAGGACATATTTTGCTTTATTCATTATTGAAATGTTTTTTGGTCACTGCAGTCATGCAGTGACCAAATATGTCTGATTAGCACTCCACACAAGTCAATAACATCAACAAAACTCACCTTTCTGCATTCATGCACAACGTTAAAAGTTTGGTGGACAAAATGAGACAGAAAAAGAAGTGGCATAAAACACGTCCTAGAAAGTCGGAGAAAGTTATACATGTAAACCAGGGGTGCTCATTACGTCGATCGCGATCTACCGGTCGATCTCGGAGGGTGTGTCAGTCGATCACCAGCCAGGCATTAAAAAATAGTCCTAAAAATGAGCGATCATAAATCTTCACTATGACGTCACTTTCGTCACTTGATTGACATTCACGGCACCCGAGGGTCTTCTGAGATGACGCTGGCTGCTGCCAGCTCATTAAAATTACCGACTGGAAGGCGAGAAACACTTTATTTCAACAGACTCTGGCGCCGTACCTGTCGTCAAAACTCAAAAGACCGACTGCACAGTTGCACAATAAAAGCTCTGCTTCATCCTGCCTGCGCTACCAAAATAAGAGTCTCAGAAAGCTGGCGTGCACAAGCTAGCAAGCTACGGAGTTTGCCGACAATGTATTTCTTGTAAAGTGTATACAAAGGAGTACGGAAGCTGGACAAATAAGATGCCAAAAACCAACCACTTTCATGTGGTATTGGACAGAAAGGAGGACTTTTTTTCTCCTCCATTCGAAAATGTGGACGTTATCATCACCAGTGTCTGATTCCAATCAATGCAAGTCATCAGAATCAGGTAATACACCAACTTATATTCTTGTCTTCATGAAAGAAAGGAATCTATATGTGTTAAACATGCTTGTTTTATCTTTAACCACCTTTAAGTTGTTAACAATATTAACTATTTGTGTTAAACATGCTTGTATTATTTGTAACCACCTTTAACTTGTTAACAATATTAACTATATGTGTTAAACATACTTGCATTATCTTTAAACACCTTTAACTTGTTAACAATATTAACTATATGTATTAAACATACTTGTATTATCATTAAACACCTTTAATGTATGAACAATATTAACTATATGTGTTAAACATGCTTGCATTATCATTAAACACCTTTAACTTGTTAACAAAAACATATATTTCATAAATAAGTAAATATAAATTATATATATGAATGAGGTAGATCCCCACGACTTGATCAATTGAAAAGTAGCTCGCCTGCAGAAAAAGTGTGAGCACCCCTGATGTAAACAAACTACGGTGAGTTCAAGGACCGCCAAAATTAGTAGGACAAAACGGCGCTCGCTAAATACTCGAATCAGTGAGGCATATGTTTAATATGAACAGTGTGCTTTATAACAATTAGGGAGGTTTGCATCATGTTTGTCCCCCTACGGAAACCATATTAAATCAAACAAACAAAAAAAATGTTTCCCCTCATCTTTTTCCATTTTTCATACATGTTTGAAAAAGCTCAAGAGAGCCACTAGGGCGGCGCGACAGAGCCGCATAGAGCCGTGGGTTGTTGACCCCTGTAATATACAAACCCCGTTTCCATATGAGTTGGGAAATTGTGTTAGATGTAAATATAAACGGAATACAATGATTTGCAAATCATTTTCAACCCATATTCAGTTGAATATGCTACAAAGACAACATATTTGATGTTCAAACTGATAAACATTTTTTTTTTTTTTTTGCAAATAATCATTAACTTTACAATTTGATGCCAGCAACACGTGACAAAGAAGTTGGGAAAGGTGGCAATAAATACTGATAAAGTTAAGGAATGCTCATCAAACACTTATTTGGAACATCCCACAGGTGTGCAGGCTAATTGGGAACAGGTGGGTGCCATGATTGGGTATAAAAGTGGATTCCATGAAATGCTCAGTCGTTCACAAACAAGGATGGGGCGAGGGTCACCACTTTGTCAACAAATGCGTGAGCAAATTGTTGAACAGTTTAAGAAAAACCTTTATTGCAAGGAATTTAGGGATTTCACCATCTACGGTCTGTAATATCATCAAAGGGTTCAGAGAATCTGGAGAAATGACTGCACGTAAGCAGCTAAGCCCGTGACCTTCCATCCCTCAGGCTGTACTGCATCAACAAGCGACATCAGTGTGTAAAGGATATCACCACATGGGCTCAGGAACACTTCAGAAACCCACTGTCAGTAACTACAGTTGGTCGCTACATCTGTAAGTGCAAGTTAAAACTCTCCTATGCAAAACCGTTTATCAACAACGCCCAGAAACGCCGTCGGCTTCGCCGGGCCTGAGCTCATCTAAGATGGACTGATACAAAGTGGAAAAGTGTTCTGTGGTCTGACGAGTCCACATTTCAAATTGTTTTTGGAAACTGTGGACGTCGTGTCCTCCGGACCAAAGAGGAAAAGAACCATCCGGATTGTTCTAGGCGCAAAGTGTAAAAGGCAGCATGTGTGATGGTATGGGGGTGTATTAGTGCCCAAGACATGGGTAACTTACACATCTGTGAAGGCACCATTAATGCTGAAAGGTACATACAGGTTATGTTGCCATCCAAACAACGTTACCATGGACGCCCCTGCTTATTTCAGCAAGACAATGCCAAGCCACGTGTTACATCAACGTGGCTTCATAGTAAAAGAGTGCGGGTACTAGACTGGCCTGCCTGTAGTCCAGACCTGTCTCCCATTGAAAATGTGTGGCGCATTATGAAGCCTAAAATAGCACAACGGAGACCCCCGGACTGTTGAACAACTTAAGCTGTACATCAAGCAAGAATGGGAAAGAATTCCACCTGAGAAGCTTCAAAAATGTGTCTCCTCAGTTCCCAAACGTTCACTGAGAGTTGTTAAAAGGAAAGGCCATGTAACACAGTGGTGAACATGCCCTTTCCCAACTACTTTGGCACATGTTGCAGCCATGAAATTATAAGTTAATTATTATTTGCAAAAAAAAATCAAGTTTATGAGTTTGAACATCAAATATGTTGTCTTTGTAGTGCATTCAATTGAATATGGGTTAAAAAGGATTTGCAAATCATTGTATTCCGTTTATATTTACATCTAACACAATTTCCCAACTCATATGGAAACGGGGTTTGTAGACATATATACATTAAATATGTATATTTAAATACCGCATTTTTCGGACTATAAATCGCACCGGCCGAAAATGCATAATAAAGAAGGAAAAAAACATATATAAGTCGCATTTTTTGGGAAAATGTATTTGATAAAAGCCAACAGCAAGAATAGACATTTGAAAGGCAATTTAAAATAAATGAAGAATAGTGAACAACAGGCTGAATAAGTGTACGTTATATGAGGCATAAATAACCAACTGGTATGTTAACGTAACATATTATGGTAAGAGTCATTCAAATAACTATAACATATAGAACATGCTATACGTTTACCAAACAATCTGTCACTCTTAATCGCTAAATCCCATGAAATCTTATACGTCTAGTCTCTTACGTGAATGAGATCAATAATATTATAATGTGTTAATCATTTCACACGTAAGTCGCTCCTGAGTATAAGTCGCACCCCCGGCCAAAGTATGAAAAAAAATGCGACTTATAGTCCGAAAAATACGGTATGTGATATTCTAAATATTACTTGAAATATTTATTTAAATTTGCACATCGTTTTAAAGTATTTGAGGTATTTATAATTGAAATATATATTGATTTGAGTATGACTTTAATATCATTTTTTGCACCACTGTTTTTAATAGTTGAACTATTTATTATAAAAAAATTATAAAATGTGTATAAAATGCCATCCATCCATCCATTTTCTACCGCTTGTCCCTTTCGGGGTGGCGCTGGAGCCTATCTCAGCTGCATTCGGGCGGAAGGCGGGGTACACCCTGTATATAAATGAATGTAAAATGTATATAAATAATAATAATTATTATTGAATGTGAGTGTGAATGTTGTCTGTCTATCTGTGTTGGCCCTGTGATGAGGTGGCGACTTGTCCAGGGTGTACCCCGCCTTCCGCCCGAATGCAGCTGAGATAGACTCCAGCACCCCCCCGCGACCCCAATAGAGACAAGTGGTAGAAAAATGGATGGATGAATTATAATAATATAATTATAAGTGTATTTATGATAATAATTTTTAATATTTTTCATAGTATTTAAAATCATTTAATTATTGTGGAAATATATAAATATATATTTAGAAAAAAAATTAAATAAAGCATATTCTACCATTTTTTTTTTAAATATATTGCGACCCCAAAAGAGACAAGCGGTAGAAAATGGATGGATGGATCATGTTTATTATTTGTGAAATGCCAATATTGCAGTCATATTACCAAACCAATCAGAGCGCATTGTTAGGCATCGTGGCCACTGATTGGCTCAACTTAGAGTGTCCGCCCTAAGATCAGTAGGTTGTGAGTTCAAACCCCGGCCGAGTCATACCAAAGACTATAAAAATGGCATCCATTACCTCCCTGCTTGGCACTCAGCATCAAGGGTTGGAATTGGGGGTTAAATCCCCAAAAATTAATCCCGAGCGCGACCACCGCTGCTGCTCACTGCTCCCCTCACCTCCCAGGGGGTGGAACAAGGGGATGGGTCAAATGCAGAGGACAATCTCACCACACCTAGTGTGTGTGTGTGACTATCAGTGGTACTTTAACTTTTCTTTGGTTTTTACTTCAGAAAGGCAGCATTACTTTATTTGATTATAAGAGTGTAAAGGTGACAAAAAGGTGATATTTCATATCAGAAGGACTCTCATATTGTTGTAAACAGTTTTTTTTATTCTTTGACTTTGAAAATATTTGATTTATAATTAATTTTACCAACCGTCAGATGTCTTCGGGAACTTATAGTCCCAGGAACTAAAGATTCCAGGAACTTTTGGTGGAAAAAGGCGGATGATTACGTCACTACAAACAGGTGCCTAAAGACATTGACTCTCCTTTGTGAAGTGCGAAACAGCACCCTCTAGTGGTTGTTAAAGGCATTGATTGAGCACTTTAAGGCAGTCAAATTGAGAAAAAATAGGTATTTTAATTATGTCCATACTTGCCAACCTTGAGACCTCCGATTTCGGGAGGTGGGGGGTGGGGGCGTGGTTAAGAGGGGAGGAGTATTTTGACAGCTAGAATTCATCAAGTCAAGTATTTCATACATATATATATATATATCCATCCATCCATTTTCTACCGCTTGTCCCTTTCGGGGTCGCGGGGGGTGCTGGAGCCTATCTCAGCTGCATTCGGGCGGAAGGCGGGAGGGAACCCACGCAGTCACGGGGAGAACATGCAAACTCCACACAGAAAGATCCCGAGCCCAGGATCGAAACCAGGACCTTCGTATTGTGGTCTTAAAAAGTCCTAAAAAGTCTTAAATTTGACTTGTTGAAACCTGCAGAGACCCTGCTCTAGCTTTAAGCTAATGGGTGTGATTTTTGATCATTTTGTGGACTTCTGCTATGCATGCCTTCTCCCCGCTAGGTTGATGTGTGCTGCTGCAAAAGCCCCAAGAGGGCATTTTTTGCCCCTCCAAACTCCCTTTCTTTGTTTATAGTGCATATTTTCCGCTGGATCTACTCTCTATTTACTCCAAGGAAAAAAACTAGCCGGTCGCGGCCAATTTTTACAATCGGTCGCCAAACTACGGCACGCGGGCCGAACGCGGTACGCCGGCGTCCAAAATCCGGCCCGGGGTTTTTTTTGATTTTTTTGATTTTTTTGGACATGTTGGGCATCCCAGGACTCGGGTGCGACTGCGGGACGTGTGGGACTCTAACCTGGGTGTGGTTTTTGATCATTTTCCGGACTTTTGCCCACTTTTCCAACTTTTCTTCCCCACTCACAGTGCGACTTTGCTGGGTGCGTTTTGGGCATGTGGGGGGCACCTCCCACACCTGTGTGTGATTTTTGATCATTTTGTGGATATATATATATATATATATATATATATATATATATATATATATATATATATATATATATATATATATATATACCGTATTTTCCGCACCATAAGCCGCCCTGGGTTAAAAGCCGCGCCTTCAATGAACGGCATATTTCAAAACTTTGTCCACCTATAAGCCGCCCCGTGTTATAAGCCGCATCTAACTGCGCTAAAGGAATGTCAAAAAAACAGTCGGATAGGTCAGTCAAACTTTAATAATATATTAAAAACCAGCGTTCTAACAACTCTGTTCACTCCCAAAATGTACGCAAATGTGCAATCACAAACATACGTATATCAACATGGACAAGGCTGCGTGAAAAAAGCCATCCGGCCTCTTCGCGTAAACTTAAACTTACCTTAACCACTCGCTCATCTTTTCTTCATCCATCCCTTCGAGTTAGCTTTTATGATGACGCCGGCTGGAAAGGTCTCTTTTGGCAAGGTCTTCCTTTTGAATATCACCATGGGTGGAAGTTTCTGGTCATTAGCATGGCAAGCTAGAACCACAGTGAAGGATGACTTCTCATTCCCTGTGGTGCGAATATTCACCATACGTGCTCCCGTTGTATCCACAGTGCGGTTCACAGGAATATCAGTTGCTGTGAAATAGTAGTCCGTGTGCGGATGGAGAGATTGCGTCTTTTCATGAACCGGATCCCGGTCGCTTAGTAGGAGCCATTTTGTGGTCTTTACAGATGTAAACACACAAAGGAAATGAAACGTACGGTGATATCCGCGCGCTTTTTCTTCTTCTACGCGGGCGGGTGGTTGCTTACAGTAGAAGAAGAAGCGCTTCCTGTTCTATGGGGGCGGGTGCTTACCTTGGCGGTTGCTTGCGTAGAAGAAGAAGCGCTTCCTGTTCTACGGGGAAAAAAGATGGCGGCTGTTTACCGAAGTTGCGAGACCGAAACTTTATGAAAATGAATCTTAATATTTATCCATATATAAAGCGCACCGGGTTATAAGGCGCACTGTCAGCTTTTGAGAAAATTTGTGGTTTTTAGGTGCGCCTTACAGTGCGGAAAATACGGTATATATATATATATATATATATATATATATATATATATATATATATATATATATATATATATATATATATCTACATCCTGAAAATATGCAAACAAAACTGTTTAGATAATTGATACTTCAAACTTGCATAAATAAATATTAAGGAATATAACATAACTTGGCTTCTGAGAGCTTCAAAATGTAATGAATAAAATGCTAAAGTTGTTGATAAACAAGCCATTTTTTAAATAATTAAATATGGTCATTTTAAATGAATTATTATGATAATTTAAAATGTATTATTTCAAATATGTTTATTTTAATGTACCGGTATAATTCTATGGCTGGACGTAAGAAGGAGTCAGAAAAAAACGGGGGGAAAAAATACAATTAATTTTTATGTTTTAGCAAAATATAGCAAAAATGTATTTAGATTTTTTTTTTTTTTAATTAATAAATATATTTATTTTTAGGTAAGATAAACATAATAATACAATGTATCTGTAGTCTGGATGATTTAGTTCTTGTCACCCTGTTGTCCTCCCGTCATGAAAAAAGGCTGTCCTCACTCAGGTCCGCATGGAGCTGGAGGGGGCGTGGCCTCCAGCTCCGGCTGAAAATCGGGAGATTTTCGGGAGAATATTTGTCCCGGGAGGTTTTCGGGAGAGGCGCTGAATTTCGGGAGTCTTCCGGAAAATTCGGGAGGGTTGGCAAGTATGATTATGTCACCTATTATTTATTTGAACTAATAAGTGTCGTCAGTGGTTTTTGGAAAGATTTTGGTGACGACAGACAAGAAAACTATTACAACAAGAGTTTGAATAAAGAAGGAAGCTTTTTAGTCAAATGTATGTTTACAGGAAGACAACTCTTGTTATTGATCTGCGATGTAGTTTGGACATAAGCGTAGCAATGTGTGTGTGTGTGTGTGTGTGTGTGTAGCGACACGACATGTTAGCATGCAGGCTGCGTGTATTTAGAGTAGTCAGTGTACAGCTTATATAGAAGTATAGGTTTACTAGTATCCAGAGGTGTGGACTCGAGTCACATGACTTGGACTCGAGTCAGACTCGAGTCATGAATTTGATGACTTTAGACTCGACTTGACAAAATGTAAAAAGACTTGCAACTCGACTTAGACTTGAACATCAATGACTTGTGACTTCACTTGGACTTGAGCCTTTTGAATTGACATGACTTGACATGACTTGCTACTTTCCCCAAAACCCAAAGATGAAAACGTTATTCGGGAGCGCTCCGTATTTTTCATTGTGTACTTGTCTATCAGCGTTGCGTGTGTCAGCTGGTGTGCTGTCAGTACAACAGCCAATCAAATTAGATCTTCTTTGTTTTCATCACACAGCATTCATCCAATCAAATTGCAGGACAACCAAGGAAGAAGACATGTCCAAACCACACGCCAGTGAACAAAAAATTATGCCTAAAATAATTTTGTTTGGGTATAAAAATGACGAGGTGGTCAACACAAAACGGTTTGCAGTATGCAACACATGCGGTTCGAAAATGACTGATGGAGAGGCAACAACTTCCAACTTCGTCCGGCATTTGAAGTTGCACAAAGAACGGTAAGTCTTGAATGTAAGATAACGTTTATTGGCTAAGTAACACGACTTTTATTTGCTGTGTAGTTAAATCAGTGAGGCTGTAAACTCACTGCTAACGTTATAACGTTATTGCAAACACGGGAATCTGTTGCAGTTCACTACCTTATTCATACTTTTTGTTCAGTGATTTTTTTTAAGCAGGGTTACGTTAGTCAATATATCACACGTAACGTTAGACGGCGGTCAGCAGCACCGCGTATTTTAGCCACCTAAAAAAAGACAAAAATAGTAAAATAAAGGTCAGTTAAAATGTATACTATATTATGAATATGTGTACCGTTTTAGCTAGCTTTCTGACATACTGTTGGTTGTTTACCTCAGTGGTCCCCAACCACCGGGCCGCGGCCCGGTACTGGTCCGTGGATCGATTGGTATCGGGCCGCACAAGAAATAATTTTTTTTTTTCTCTTTTTTTAATTAAATCAACATAAAAAACACAAGATACACTTACAAGTAGTGCACCAACCCAAAACAACTCTCTCCCCCCTTTTGTTCTGGGCATTGAACATGAAGACTCTTCCTTCACTGTTCCGAGTGGCCATGAGAGTCTTGGCAGTGCCTGCCTCCAGTGCTCCAGTGGAGCGAGTTTTCAGCCATGGTGGCATCATACTACGCCCCCATCGTGCACAAATGACTGACAGACTCTTGGCTAATTTGGTCTTTTGCAAATGCAATGCAGCATAGGGCCCTGACATATAAAAAGTACAACTTTTTTGTTATGTTCACGTATATGTCATGTTTTTTTCAATGTTAACACTTTTGTACAAATAAGTACATTTGCACTTTATTTTTCAATGTGTTTGTTCTGTAAAGGAATGAGTTAATGTTTAAAATGACTGGTTAATAGTGCTATTATAAAGTGTAATGTCAGCACAATTTTCTTTCCTGCAATTTAAAATACACTTGTTTTAATCAATAAATACAGCGTTTGAAAAGCATACACAATCTGTGTTAATATATTAGTCTGTGGTTAAAAGGACTTGAAAGGACTCGAAACTCAAAATGCAGGACTCAGGACTTGACTTGAGACTTTCCAGTCTTGACTTTGGACTTGACTCGGGGCTTGCCTGTCTTGACTCGGGACTTGACTCGGACTTGAGGGCAAAGACTTGAGACTTACTTGTGACTTGCAAAACAATGACTTGGTCCCACCTCTGCTAGTATCCACTAATAATGAGTCAACATGAGAGCCTGAAGGCCGAGAAACTTGACGCCACTTTTGCATGGGCATTAAGGTAAATGACGCCGATTTGCTATTCAAACTCAAATAAGTCAAACAAAAAAAAACGTTAACATAATCCCTCCCTCCATAGGTGCATGAGTGCTGTGGTTGTACAGCGCATAAAACTGTGTGTAAAATGTAATCCCTCCATGAAAGAAAAATGAAAGGAATGTCCCAACGTGTCCAAAAATATCCGTAACGTCCTTAAAGCATCAACACTTTAAATCAAACGTAATGTGCTGCTTTTTTTTAACTTCTGCAGCCTGAAGTGTGCTGGCGTCGATGCGCTTTTCCACTTCCTGTTTTTGACAGGATGCGGTCTCGTCCTTGGACATCACCTCCATTGTGGAGGGAATCTCCTGACGCCTGCGAAGAAGTCCACATGTCACACATGAATTTAAACCAAATTGTCAAGTTACTTCTCAAGTGTAATATGGAATATATTTGATTTTATTTGTATTATTATTTCCCACTTTTTATGTAGCTGCCTGAGTGCTGCCTGCAGTGGGGGAGTCGCGGTTCACTTTGGTCACAATTTGGACATTTATATTCACCCGTGTTGCCAGATGTTTAGACAATAATGTTTGTTTGCTGACTCATTTTTAGTGGCTAGTAAATCTATTTAGCTATAGAAGCTGTACACCGACTACTCTAAAGTATATTCAAAGGTATTTTCTTCCTATATATAGTATCTGCCAAAAGTGAGTATACTTTCAGCTAGCATTTTTAAAACTGTATGACGTTTCACAGGACAATATTATGTAAAGTTGTGTATACCTTAGAGTAGTCAGTGTACAGCTTATATAGTATAATATATTCACTATATATACATATATATGTACAGGTAAAAGCCAGTAAATTAGAATATTTTGAAAAACTTGATTTATTTCAGTAATTGCATTCAAAAGGTGTAACTTGTACATTATATTTATTCATTGCACACAGACTGATGCATTCAAATGTTTATTTCATTTAATTTTGATGATTTGAAGTGGCAACAAATGAAAATCCAAAATTCCGTGTGTCACAAAATTAGAATATTACTTAAGGCTAATACAAAAAAGGGATTTTTAGAAATGTTGGCCAACTGAAAAGTATGAAAATGAAAAATATGAGCATGTACAATACTCAATACTTGGTTGGAGCTCCTTTTGCCTCAATTACTGCGTTAATGCGGCGTGGCATGGAGTCGATGAGTTTCTGGCACTGCTCAGGTGTTATGAGAGCCCAGGTTGCTCTGATAGTGGCCTTCAACTCTTCTGCGTTTTTGGGTATGGCATTCTGCATCTTCCTTTTCACAATACCCCACAGATTTTCTATGGGACTAAGGTCAGGGGAGTTGGCGGGCCAATTTAGAACAGAAATACCATGGTCCGTAAACCAGGCACGGGTAGATTTTGCGCTGTGTGCAGGCGCCAAGTCCTGTTGGAACTTGAAATCTCCATCTCCATAGAGCAGGTCAGCAGCAGGAAGCATGAAGTGCTCTAAAACTTGCTGGTAGACGGCTGCGTTGACCCTGGATCTCAGGAAACAGAGTGGACCGACACCAGCAGATGACATGGCACCCCAAACCATCACCCAACCATGCAAATTTTGCATTTCCTTTGGAAATCGAGGTCCCAGAGTCTGGAGGAAGACAGGAGAGGCACATGAGCCATGTTGCCTGAAGTCTAGTGTAAAGTTTCCACCATCAGTGATGGTTGGCCAACATTTCTAAAAATCCCTTTTTTGTATTAGCCTTAAGTAATATTCTAATTTTGTGACACACGGAATTTTGGATTTTCATTTGTTGCCACTTCAAATCATCAAAATTAAATGAAATAAACATTTGAATGCATCAGTCTGTGTGCAATGAATAAATATAATGTACAAGTTACACCTTTTGAATGCAATTACTGAAATAAATCAAGTTTTTCAAAATATTCTAATTTACTGGCTTTTACCTGTATTTGATATCCACTAAAATGAGTCAACACACACAGACAATATCTGGCAACACAAGTTAGTAGCAAGGTAATTGTGTCTTGCCTATATGAGTGGCGGTGGTAGCAGCACGAGTGCTGCCAACACTAGGGGAACCGCGGTTCAGTGTGGGGAAATATTGAGAGGAAATATCAGCCACAATTAGCACAGGTGGTCTGTGACCGTGGACTCACTCGTGTTGCCAGACATCTACACAATAATGGTTGTGTGTGTCCCATTGTTTTCAGTACACTCTTAGAAATAAAAGTGCTAAGTAGAACCATATAAGGTTCTTCGGCTCGTCCTCATAGGAGAACCCTTTTTGGCTCCAGGTAGAACCTTTTTATAAAGGTTCCGCCTGGAACCCTTTCGGAGGGTTCTACCTAGAACCCTTTCATGTTTCAAGGGTTTCATCTAGAACCCACACAGGGAGTTCCACTAAGAATCCTTTCGTATTTCAAGGGTTTCATCTAGAACCCACACAGGGAGTTCCACTAAGAACCCTTTTGTATTTCAAGACTTTCATCTAGAACCCACGCAGGGAGTTCTACTAAGAACCCTTTTGTATTTCAAGGGTTTCATCTAGAACCCACACAGGGAGTTCCACTAAGAACCCTTTCGTTTGTCAAGGGTTTCATCTAGAACCCATGCAGGGAGTTCCACTAAGAACGCTTTCAGGTTTCAAGGGTTTCATCTAGAACCCACACAGGGAGTTCCACAAAGAACTCTTTCATGTTTCAAGGGTTTCATCTAGAACCCACACAGGGAGTTCCACTAAGAACCCTTTTGTATTTCAAGACTTTCATCTAGAACCCACGCAGGGAGTTCTACTAAGAACCCTTTTGTATTTCAAGGGTTTCATCTAGAACCCACACAGGGAGTTCCACTAAGAACCCTTTCGTTTGTCAAGGGTTTCATCTAGAACCCATGCAGGGAGTTCCACTAAGAACGCTTTCAGGTTTCAAGGGTTTCATCTATAACCCACACAGGGAGTTCCACAAAGAACTCTTTCATGTGTCAAGGGTTTCATCTAGACCTGACACAGGGGGTTCTAAAAACATCCCTTTTCAAAGGTTTTCACCGATAACCGTCTTGTCTTCTGAGGGTTCTATAAAGAACCATATTGTATTCTACAGATCAGTTTAGTTCATATTATATTGTGGTCATTTATCATGTTGACATTGAACAAACATTCAAAACATTTTAATGAGAAAAACATTTATTTAAAGATAGGCACCATTATTGGCAAATGTTATCAGGAAGTATGTCCCTGGTGACACAGGATCTTACCCATGCTTTCAACAATCCCTGAAGAACTCTTTCTTCCAAAAACGGTTCTCTGGATCAAAATAGTTCTTACTGGAACCCTTAGTGTTAGTGAGAACCCTTTTAAAACCAATTATTCAGGAAAGGGGTTTTAAAGGGTTCTCTGGGTCAAAATGGTTCTTACTGGAACCATTAGCGTTACCAAGAACCCTTGAAAAACCCTTTCTTCGGGAAAGGGTTTTTCAGAAGCAAATGGTTTCAGTTAGAACCTCAGCCCTTGTAGAAGAACCCTTTTAGAACCCTTATTTCTAAGAGTGTAGATAGTGAATCTATACTGGCATACGAGCTGCGCACTGACTACTCTAAAGTGTATCCAAGTCGGATTTCATGAGCACACATAAAAGCTGAGACCGAGGCAAGTCCGAACAAAAGATAGGCTCATGTGGTTTTGTTTGTAAGATTGGATCACTCTTGTCTACTGTACACACACACACACACACACACACACACACACACACACACACACGTCTGTGGAGATTTACGTATCGCACGATTAAAAAAAAGGGGAAAAAGCAAGTGAGACTTTTGAAGTGGGCTCGCTCGTTAAGCAGCTTGTTGATGGCCGCCAAGGCTCGGTCTCACAAGTTGACTTTGAGACGCATCGGGTGGGAACTCCCTCCACCTGCGCTGCCAACACACAGGTGCTATCATAAATCTCCCGACGTGGAAGAACCGACGAAGCACCTGGGGAATAAAATGTGTTTGCAGGTTTTTTTGTGTGAACTCCACCATGTTTTATACGACCTAGAATGGAGGTCGGCGACCCGCACGCGACTCTTTAGAAGGCTCCCTGGAGCTTTTTCAAAAATGTATGAAAATGGAGAAGATGGTGGAAAAAATGTAACTTTTGTTTTAATTAGATATGTCCGATAATGGCTTTTTTTGCCGATATACGATATTGTCCAACTCTTACCGTATTTTCCGCACTATTAGCCGCACCTAAAAACCACAAATTTACTCAAAAGCTGACAGTGCGGCTTATAACCCGGTGCGCTTTATATATGGATTAATATTAAGATTCATTTTCATAAAGTTTAGGTCTCGCAACTACGGTAAACAGCCGCCATCTTTTTTCTTCTTCTACGGCAAGCAACCGCCAAGGTAAGCACCCGCCCCCATAGAAGAGGAAGTGCTTCTTCTTCTACTGTAAGCAACCACCCGCCCCCGTAGAAGAAGAAGAAGCACGCGGATATTACGTTTCATTTCCTTTGTGTGTTTACATCTGTAAAGACCACAAAATGGCTCCTACTAAGCGACAGGTTTCCGGTTCATGAAAAGACGCAATCTCTCCATCCGCACACGGACTACTATTTCACAGCAACTGCCTAAAGACTTTCAAGAAAAGCTGGCTACTTTCCGTGCATATTGTAAAAACAAGATAGCTGAAAAAAAGATCCGGCCAGAGAACATTATCAACATGGACGAGGTTCCACTGACTTTTGATATTCCTGTGAACCGCACTGTGGATACAACGGGAGCACGTACGGTGAATATTCGCACCACAGGGAATGAGAAGTCATCCTTCACTGTGGTTCTAGCTTGCCATGCTAATGGCCAGAAACTTCCACCCATGGTGATATTCAAAAGGAAGACCTTGCCAAAAGAGACCTTTCCAGCCGGCGTCATCATAAAAGCTAACTCGAAGGGATGGATGGATGAAGAAAAGATGAGCGAGTGGTTAAGGGAAGTTTACGCGAAGAGGCCGGGTGGCTTTTTTCACGCAGCTCCGTCCATGTTGATATACGACTCCATGCGCGCCCACATCACGCTGGTTTTTAATATATTATTAAAGTTTGACTGACCTATCTGACTGTTTTTTTGACATTCCCTTTAGCGCAGTTAGATGCGGCTTATAACACGGGGCGGCTTATAGGTGGACAAAGTTTTGAAATATGCCGTTCATTGAAGGCGCGGCTTATAACCCAGGGCGGCTTATGGTGCGGAAAATACGGTAATTACCGATTCCGATATCAACCGAAACCAATATATACAGTCGTGGAATGAACACATTATTATGCCTCATTTTGTTGTGATGCCCCGCTGGATGCATTAAACAATGTAATAGAGATGCGCAGATAGGCAATTATTTCATCCGCAACCGCATCACAAAAGTCGTCAACCATCCGCATCCACCCGAACTAACATTTAATCAAAACCGCACCCGCCCGTTGTTATATATCTAATATAGACGATGCAAGGCATTAGTGAGGTTATAAAGCTTTTGCCTGTTAAAGAAAGGAGACTGATCCAATGTAGCAGAGACATTCAATGCGTGCCACGCTGTCACGGCCCAGACGCACGCCAGTGCGCAATCATCTGGGAGCCGCGCTGAGCGCACCTCCAAGCGCGCTCGCGCCACTCAAACTGCTGCAGGCAGCTGCGTTCTATCTTGTTTTAACATCCTGTGGCACTCTTCTGGGATCACGGCGGACGAAACTGCTCATGCTCAGGGTGTTTGTGGAGGTTCGGGGTTTTGCACAAATGTGATGCACCATGTTAGATGTCCCGGTTTTGTGACTGTCGTAGACATAAACAGCGTCGCAGCTCTTGCAAATCACGTAGCCAGCATTACTATCATCCTGATTTACAACCTCATAAAAACGAGTCCACGCTGAACTTTTCTGGCCTTTTTTTCCCCTGGTCTTTAGTATTCCCTTTTTTAGTTTGTCGCGTACCACGTTTGCTGCCGGCGTTGCCATCTCTTTTTTTTTTTCTTCTTCTGTTGTGGCATATGCTGCAGGTGCCTGCTCGTTTTTCGTATGTGGGTAACAACATTTAACTATGTATATATATTTCCGAATTGGTTTAACTGCCACCCGCCTGAATCTATTTAAAATCTAATTTTTTTTAATTTCAACCGCCCGACCCGACCCGCGGATAAAATCTTTTTTTTTCTTATTTCAACCGCCCAACTCCGCGGTTGTATCCGCAAACCGCGCATCTCTACAATGTAACAAGGTTTTCCAAAATAAATCAACTCAAGTTATGGAAAAAAAATGCCAACATGGTACTGCCATATTTTTTTTTTTTTTTTAAACATGCCTCAAAACAGCAGCTTGAAATTTGGGACATGCTCTCCCTGAGAGAGCATTAGGAGGTTGAGGTGGGCGGGGTAGCGGGGGGTGTATATTGTAGCGTCCCGGAAGAGTTAGTGCTGCAAGGGTTTCTGGGTATTTGTTCTGTTGTGTTTATGTTGTGTTTCAGTGCGGATGTTCTCCCGAAGTGTGTTTGTCATTCTTGTTTGGTGTGGGTTCACAGTGTGAACCCACACCAATGCCAGCACAATGATAAAGAAGGTGAGAAACACTATTAAATTCAAGGAATATTTCGTAGCAAAGTACAAAGTACAAAGAGTCTTTAATAAAGGTAAGAGTGAAGTGAAAAGTTCATGAGCTATCAATTACTTTAATAATGCGGTCCTCTCCAAGGTTTCTCATAGTCATTCACATCGACGTCCCACTGGGGTGAGTTTTTCCTTGCCCTTATGTGGGCTCTGTACCGAGGATGTCGTTGTGGCTTGTGCAGCCCTTTGAGACACTTATGATTTAGGGCTATATAAATAATCATTGATTGACTATATAAATAAACATTGAATAATCAAGTCATCTATTCATGAGCTTGCTTGGATAAAAAACACTCCATAGTAGGGATGTCCAATAATGGCTTTTTTGCCGATATCCGATATTCCGATATTGTCCAACTCTTAATTACCGATTCCGATATCAAGCGATACCGATATATACAGTCGTGGAATGAACACATTATTATGCCTAATTTTGTTGTGATGCCCCGCTGGATGCATTAAACAATGTAACAAGGTTTTCCAAAATAAATCAACTGAAGTTATGGGGGAAAAAATGCCAACATGGCACTGCCATTTTTTTTATTTATTTTTTACATGCCTCAAAACAGCAGCTTGAAATTTGGGACATGCTGTCCCTGAGAGAGAATTAGGAGGTTGAGGTGGGCGGGGTAGCGGGGGTTGCGGGGGGTGTATATTGTAGCGTCCCGGAAGAGTTAGTGCTGCAAGGGTTTCTGGGTATTTGTTCTGTTGTGTTTATGTTGTGTTTCAGTGCGGATGTTCTCCCGAAATGTGTTTGTCATTCTTGTTTGGTGTGGGTTCACAGTGTGGCGCATATTTGTAACAGTGTTAAAGTTGTTTATACGGCCACCCTCAGTGTGACCTGTATTGCATTCACTTGTGTGTGTGTGAAAAGCCGTAGATATTATGTGACTGGGCCGGCACGCAAAGGCAGTGCCTTTAAGGTTTATTGGCGCTCTGTACTTCTCCCTACGTCCGTGTACACAGCGGCGTTTTAAAAAGTCATTCATTTTACTTTTTGTAACCGATACCGATAATATCCGATGTTACATTTTAAAGCATTTATCGGCCGATAATATCGGCAGTCCGATATTATCGGACATCTCTAGTTTGAGGTCATTGTCCTGTTGGAACACCCAACTGTGCCCAAGACCCAACCTCCGGCCTATAAAATAAATCAACTCAAGTTATGGAAAAAAATGCCAACATGGCACTGCCATATTTTTTTTTTATTTTTAACATGCCTCAAAACAGCAGCTTGGAATTTGGGACATGCTCTCCCTGAGAGAGCATGAGGAGGTTGAGGTGGGCGGGGTTTTGGGGGTATATTGTAGCGTCCCGGAAGAGTTAGTGCTGCAAGGGTTTCTGGGTATTTGTTCTGTTGTGTTACGGTGCGGATGTTCTCCCGAAGTGTGTTTGTCATTCTTGTTTGGTGTGGGTTCACAGTGTGGCGCATATTTGTAACAGTGTTATAGTTGTTTATACGGCCACCCTCAGTGTGACCTGTATTGCATTCACTTGTGTGTGTGAGAAGCCGTAGATATTATGTGACTGGGCCGGCACGCAAAGGCAGTGCCTTTAAGGTTTATTGGCGCTCTGTACTTCTCCCTACGTCCGTGTACACAGCGGCGTTTTAAAAAGTCATTCATTTTACTTTTTGTAACCGATACCAATAATTTCCGATATTACATTTTAAAGCATTTATCGGCCGATAATATCGGCAGTCCGATATTATCGGACATCTCTAGTTTGAGGTCATTGTCCTGTTGGAACACCCAACTGTGCCCAAGACCCAACCTCCGGCCTATAAAATAAATCAACTCAAGTTATGGAAAAAAATGCCAACATGGCACTGCCATATTTTTTTTTTTTTTTTTAACATGCCTCAAAACAGCAGCTTGAAATTTGGGACATGCTCTCCCTGAGAGAGCATGAGGAGGTTGAGGTGGGCGGGGTTTTGGGGGTAGCGGGGGGTGTATAGTGTAGCGTCCCGGAAGAGTTAGTGCTGCAAGGGTTTCTGGGTATTTGTTCTGTTGTGTTACGGTGCGGATGTTCTCCCGAAGTGTGTTTGTCATTCTTGTTTGGTGTGGGTTCACAGTGTGGCGCATATTTGTAACAGTGTTAAAGTTGTTTATACGGCCACCCTCAGTGTGACCTATATGGCTATTGACCAAGTATGCCTTGCATTCACTTGTGTGTGTGTGAAAAGCCGTAGATATTATGTGACTGGGCCGGCACGCAAAGGCAGTGCCTTTAAGGTTTATTGGCGCTCTGTACTTCTCCCTACGTCCGTGTACACAGCGGCGTTTTAAAAAGTCATTCATTTTACTTTTTGTAACCGATACCGATAATATCCGATATTACATTTTAAAGCATTTATCGGCCGATAATATCGGCAGTCCGATATTATCGGACATCTCTAGTTTGAGGTCATTGTCCTGTTGGAACACCCACTGACTAACTAAAATAAATCAACTCAAGTTATGGAAAAAAAAAAATGCCAACATGGCACTGCCATATTTTTTTTTTTTTTAACATGCCTCAAAACAGCAGCTTGAAATTTGGGACATGCTCTCCCTGAGAGAGCATGAGGAGGTTGAGGTGGGCGGGGTTTTGGGGGTATATTGTAGCGTCCCGGAAGAGTTAGTGCTGCAAGGGTTTCTGGGTATTTGTTCTGTTGTGTTACGGTGCGGATGTTCTCCCGAAGTGTGTTTGTCATTCTTGTTTGGTGTGGGTTCACAGTGTGGCGCATATTTGTAACAGTGTTAAAGTTGTTTATACGGCCACCCTCAGTGTGACCTGTATGGCTGTTGACCAAGTATGGCTTGCATTCACTCGTGTGTGTGAAAAGCCGTAGATATTATGTGACTGGGCCGGCACGCAAAGGCAGTGCCTTTAAGGTTTATTGGCGCTCTGTACTTCTCCCTACGTGACACAGCGGCGTTTTAAAAAGTCATACATTTTACTTTTTGAAACGGATACCGATCATTTCCGATGTTACATTTTAAAGCATTTATCGGCCGATAATATAGGCAGTCCGATATTACCGGACATCTCTAGTTTTAATATTAATCCTGGAAGAGAGCAAACATGACACAAACCTTCCTAATTGTTCGAAATCCCACAGTTTATATGAAACATGCTTCACTGATGAGAGGATTTGGTGAGCGCCGTTTCGTCCTACTAATTCCGGCGGTCCTTGAACACACCGTAGTTTGTCTACGCGTACAACTTTCTCCGACGCTGCCACAGAAAGACGTTTTTTGTGCCACTCCTTTCCTTGTCTCATTTTGTCCAACAAGCGTTTTATACTGTGCGTGAATGCACAAAGGTGAGCTGTGGTGATTTTATTGACGTGTTGGCGTGCTAATCAGGCATATTTGGTCACTGCAAGCTAATTGATGCTAATTAGGCTAGCTGTAGGTACATATTGCATCATCATGACTCATTTGTAGCTATATTTGAGCTCATTTCATTTTCTTATGTCCTCTGTGTGTTTAATTAGCTCTATGTAATATTGATTTGTGAACATATTAGTGTTCATTTTGCAACATGTTCTTGTTACATTTCACCTGTTTGTTCTTTTATTCCAATTTTTTAAGTTTTTTTTTGTAATAATATTTTTTAGAATGTGCTGCGGCTCGTAAATAAATTAGCTGCAGGCCGCAAATGGCCCCTAGGCCACACTTTGGACACCGATGATTTAGAAAACGGCTGTGTGTTGACTCAATTGCAGTAAATGTATAATGCTGTACACGGACTACTCTAAAGTGTATCCTGGTTTCCTCTCTTTCTACCATCCATCCATCCATCCATCTTCTTCCGCTTATCCGAGGTCGGGTCGCGGGGGCAGCAGCCTAAGCAGGGAAGCCCAGACTTCCCTCTCCCCAGCCACTTCGTCCAGCTCTTCCTGTGGGACCCCGAGGCGTTCCCAGGCCAGCCGGGAGACATAGTCTTCCCAGCGTGTCCTGGGTCTTCCCCGCGGCCTCCTACCGGTCGGACGTGCCCTAAACACCTCCCGAGGGAGGCGATCGGGTGGCATCCTGACCAGATGCCCGAACCACCTCATCTGGCTCCTCTCGATGTGGAGGAGCAGCGGCTTTACTTTGAGCTCCCCCCGGATGACAGAGCTTCTCACCCTATCTCTAAGGGAGAGACCCGCCACCCGGCGGAGGAAACTCATTTCGGCCGCTTGTACCCGTGATCTTGTCCTTTCGGTCATAACCCAAAGCTCATGACCACAGGTGAGGATGGGAACGTAGATCGACCGGTAAATTGAGAGCTTTGCCTTCCGGCTCAGCTCTTTCTTCACCACAACGGATCGATACAGCGTCCGCATTACTGAAGATGCCGCACCGATCCGCCTGTCGATCTCACGATCCACTCTTCCCTCACTCGTGAACAAGACTCCGAGGTACTTGAACTCCTCCACTTGGGTCAGGGTCTCCTCCCCAACCCGAAGATGGCATTCCACCCTTTTCCGGGCGAGAACCATGGACTCGGACTTGGAGGTGCTGATTCTCATCCCAGTCGCTTCACACTCGGCTGCGAACCGATCCAGCGAGAGCTGAAGATCCTGGCCAGATGAAGCCATCAGGACCACATCATCTGCAAAAAGCAGAGACCTAATCCTGCAGCCACCAAACCAGATCCCCTCAACGCCTTGACTGCGCCTAGAAATTCTGTCCATAAAAGTTCAGAACAGAATGGGTGACAAAGGGCAGCCTTGGCGGAGTCCAACCCTCACTGGAAACGTGTCCGACTTACTGCCGGCAATGCGGACCAAGCTCTGACACTGATCATACAGGGAGCGGACCGCCAAAATCAGACAGTCCGATACCCCATACTCTCTGAGCACTCCCCACAGGACTTCCCGAGGGACACGGTCGAATGCCTTCTCCAAGTCCACAAAACACATGTAGACTGGTTGGGCAAACTCCCATGCACCCTCAAGGACCCTGCCGAGAGTATAGAGCTGGTCCACAGTTCCACGACCAGGACAAAAACCACACTGTTCCTCCTGAATCCGAGGTTCGACTATCCGGCGTAGCCTCCTCTCCAGTACACCTGAATAGACCTTACCGGGAAGGCTGAGGAGTGTGATCCCACGATAGTTAGAACATACCCTCCGGTTCCCCTTCTTAAAGAGAGGAACCACCACCCCGGTCTGCCAATCCAGAGGTACCGCCCCCGATGTCCACGCGATGCTGCAGAGTCTTGTCAACCAAGACAGCCCCACAGCATCCAGAGCCTTAAGGAACTCCGGGCGGATCTCATCCACCCCCGGGGCCTTGCCACCGAGGAGCTTTTTAACTACCTCAGCAACCTCAGCCCCAGAAATAGAAGAGCCCACCACAGATTCCCCAGGCACTGCTTCCTCATAGGAAGACGTGTTGGTGGGATTGAGGAGGTCTTCGAAGTATTCCCTCCACCGATCCACAACATCCGCAGTCGAGGTCAGCAGAACACCATCCTCACCATACACGGTGTTGATAGTGCACTGCTTCCCCTTCCTGAGGCGGCGGATGGTGGTCCAGAATCGCTTCGAAGCCGTCCGGAAGTCGTTTTCCATGGCCTCCCCGAACTCCTCCCATGTCCGAGTTTTTTCTACCATATTTAAAAAAAAAAGCTTTGGTGACAGCATATCTTGTCAAGGGATGACACGAAGTAAGGAAGTAAACTTGGTGACGGTCCCGGGCTGCACGAGTGCTGCTGTTTATTGATAGGAGAGACGGATACCACCTTGTGCTGTGACGTTCTGAATCTGGGGGTCGGGGTGAATAAGCCCAGCAGAGCAACTCCAGGGAATCCACTTTGCAGACGCCCCCGCCCTGGCGGAGCTAACGATTGATGCTACATGAATGCTAACAGACATCTTTATTCATGCCACGCAGCATCCTTGGCGCCAGCTGGGAAATCAGTCGCCGTTGTTGTTTCGAGGATCAGCGCCACCGAAGTGACACCTCAAGACAACAAACAGCGAGGCGGATAAACAAGTTGAGAAAAAAATTCCACAAATCCTTCATTTTGTTTCGTCAGGCATTAGCATTTTAAACAGCAAGAATCCGCGAAGCCACTTTCGATTTCTTCCGGAAACAACAAGTCGGCGGTGAGTTTTATATTTGGCACACGAGCTGCGCGGCTCGTCTCGCTCCCTGTGGCAAGGAGCCCCTCTTCTCGTGGCATCGAATTGTGATGTGCTAGCAGACATATGTTGTAACCATTGTTAGAGCTCCAAACATCACCTAGTTCAGGGGTGACCGAACTACGGCCCACTCAATAATTCATAGCATATTCAAATATCAGAATCAGAATCAGAATCAGCTTTATTGTCATTACGCAAGGTAACGAGATTGAGGCCATTCCATACAGTGCGATGTGTGCATGCTAGAAAAACAATGTGCAAATATATAAAAATATAAAAAATGTAGAAGTGCAATGAATATGGTGTGAAATGAATATATACAAGAAAGAAAAAAAAAACAAAACAAAAAAACAGGGTGGTTGGTGGAATGGGTTATTGCACCGAAGAGAAGGCAGTTATGAGGGACAATGGGGCAGTCCGTTCAGGATGGTTATGGCCCTGGGGAAGAAGCTGTTCTTCAGCCTGTTTGTTTTGGTTTTAATGCACCTGTAGCGCTTCCCAGAGGGCAGCAGGTGGAACAGGTCAGAGCCAGGGTGGGTGCTGTCCTTGATGATGGCACTGGCTCTGTTGAGGCAGCGGGAGGTGTAGATGTCCGTCAGAGAGGGGAGAGGGCGGCCGATGATCTTCTGAAATATGTCAGGGGTCTTGTAGCTACCAGTTTGTCGCCATCTGTTGGCCAGCGAAAGTATGTCAGCCATTATATTATACTTGCATTAAAATCAGCACAGCATTGACTTATATGACCAAAACCAAACAACCTTTCCTAGTCATGGTGCAAGAAAAATAAAAAATAAAAAAAAATAAACAACCAGCAGAAAAAGTCAACAAACATGGTCACACATAACACAAGCTGCTCATTGAACTGAGTGGATATTATAAAAAAAAATAGCCAATCAACATAGAAAAATCTAAATAATACCCATTTAAAAATCTATTACAAGGGAGGATTGTAAAACTGCAAAACATTCTCTGCACACGTATCCATGTTTGGCACATTTCAGCTGCTTGGTATTTCTGATTGATTAAAAAAACTTGAGGAAACAAGGTCGGAGTTGAACTTACACATACTCTTAATATCCAATAAAATAATTATATATATATATATATATATATCCATCATATATATATATATATATATATATATATATATATATATATATATATATATATATATATATATATCCATCATATATATATATATATATATATGTGTGTATGTGTATATATATATATATATATATATATATATATAAATATATATATATACATATATATAAGCGCAGCGAAATTGTATCAGCATGCCGCCACAGACGGAAACACCTCCTAGGTAACACATGAGCCAATCACCACGCCCCTACGCCAGCCTGTACCCACCCACTCTGTGCCCTATACAAACCATGGTATGTGAATGCTCCCATTAAAATCTCCTGATGATTGAGGGAACCCCCTCATGAAACAGGCCTGTAGAGATGAAAGTCTTGTGATTTTTTTCCCCACACATACATATATATATTTATATATATATTTATACATATATATATATGTATACATATATATATATATATATATATATATCCATCATATTTATATATATATGTACATATATATATATATATATATATATATATATATCATACTTGCCAACCTTGAGACCTCCGATTTCGGGAGGTGGGGGGTGGGGGTGGACGTGGTCGGGGTGGGACGGGGGCGTGGTTGGGGGCGTGGCTAAAAGGGGAGGAGTATATTTACAGCTAAAATTCACCAAGTCAAGTATTTAATTTATATATATATGTATATATATATATATATATATATATATATATATATATATATATATAAAAAAATGAAATACTTGACGTTCAGTGAATTCTAGCTATATATATATATATATATATATATATATATATATATATATATATATATATATATATATATATATATATATATATATATATATATATATAAAAGAAATACTTGAATTTCAGTGTTCATTTATTTACACGTATACACACACATAAGCGGCATGGCGTAGTGGGTAGAGCAACCGAGCCAGAAACCTGAGGGTTGCAGGTTCGCTCCCCGCCTCTTACCATCCAAAAAAAAAAAATCGCTACCGTTGTGTCCTTGGGCGGGACACTTCACCCTTTGCCCCCGGTGCCACTCACACCGGTGAATTGAATGATGAATGATAGGTGGTCGGAGGGGCCGTTGGCGCAAATTGCAGCCACGCTTCCGTCAGTCTACCCCAGGGCAGCTGTGGCTATGAAAGTGGCTTACCATTACTAGGTGTGAATGATTGATGGGTTCTACATGTAAAGCGACTTTGGGTACTTAGAAAAGCGCTATATAAATCCCAGTTATTATTATTATTATTATAAGACTCATCTACTCATTGTTGAGTTAAGGGTTGAATTGTCCATCCTTGTCACTATTTTTCTAACCATGCTGAACAACCTCTCTGATGATGCATTGATGTGTGGCACGCACAAATGTGCTTTTATTAAATGCACTAGAGGCTGGAATCTTCCATCTCTCCCTAGCATGGCCCAAAACCGGTCAATCTTTGCTTCCTGAGGAAGATCTTCACTGCCAAGCACTTGGTAGTCCACTACTTCTTCCCGGAGGCTATCCAGGTCCAATGTTATTGTTTACAAATGAGGGTTAAGAGTTCAGTACTAAAAAAATAAAAGAATGTGGCTTAAGTACAGTTTTTTAATTGAGCTGCTGCTTTTTTTGGTTGGGTTGTTTATTTCTTTTGAGTAACTTCTACATTTCTAAAAGGGGAGGAATGTAATAGAGTGATCTATGTTTGTCTGTTGCCATCTCCTGGTGAATGTTGGCTATAGCGCACTAGGGTTACTTTTTGGTTGGCCAACGATTTACGTGGTGTTGCGCACCTGACGTCAAGTGTGTGAGTCTGTTCTGAAGTCTACAGTAAAGAGACGTACTTCATCACCTCGCCAGGTTATTGCCTCCAACTCAATATATTACAACAACATTGCTGTTTACGGCAGACGAACTGCTTTACGGTAGACGAAAACGTGACTGCTGTTGTTGTGTGTTGTTGCCACGCTGGGAGGACGTTAATGAAACTGCCTAACAATAAACCCACATAAGAAACCAAGAACTCGCCCTCGATCATTCTACAGTTATAACGTGATTGGGCAGGCACGCTGTTTATATCGTGGGAAAGCGGACGTGAAAACAGGCTGTTGACACGTCACTCAGGTCCGCATGAATTTCGGGAGATTTTCGGGAGAAAATTTGTCCCGGGAGGTTTTCGGGAGAGGCGCTGAATTTCGGGAGTCTCCCGGAAAATCCGGGAGGGTTGGCAAGTATGATATATATGTATATATATATATATATATATATATATATATACACACACATATACACATATGTATATATATATCCATCCATCCATCCATTTTCTACCGCTTATTCCCTATATATATATATATATATATATATATATATATACACACGAGGGACAATTTAGTGTTGCCAATCAACCTATCCCCAGGTGCATGTCTTTGGAGGTGGGAGGAAGCCAGAGTACACATATATATATATATACAGTATATACACAGTACACACCTTCTCATTCAATGTGTTTTCTTTATGTTCATGACTATTTACATTGTAGATTGTCACATCAAAACTATGAATGAACACATGTGGAGTTATGTACTTAACAAAACAAGGTGAAATTAAAGCTGCAAGCAGCATTGGTCGGGCCCGCGTATTTGGCAGGTGCTAGTCCTAAGTGTCCCAATACTTTTGTCCAGTTTTAGTCCCAAGTGTCCCAATACTTTTGTCTAGTGTACCTACCTTGTCTGCATTGTGTGGGCACGTTGGTGCTTCCTGCTTTTAAGCAGCCATCTTAAAAAAACAGCAGCGCAGCGGGTCTTTGAAGGGTCATAAAATCAAAACCGGAGCAGGTATTAAAACGCTGTTCTGTTATTTTATACACAAGGGTTTAATGTCTCTCCTGTGTTAGTTTGAAGCCGAAACGACAAACTCAGAGGAGATAGATTTTGAAGAAAGGTGACCGTTTTTTACAAAAATTTTGTTTTGAAGGGGGAATAGCAAACTTCTTGTAGATTTTTGCTGGGGGGTGTCAATTTATGAAATGTAGGTCTAAGTGAGACCTACGAAGAGGTTTTTGTTTCATGTCCCTCCGACCTTCCCAGTGGGAGTTACAGGCAGTTTTGTCATTTTTTTCTTCCGAGGAGCAGTTTTTTTCTCCGTTTTATTCAAAAATTGCTCTAGAGCGCAATTTTTAAATTTGGGGTTAGGTTTTTTTATTAGATCGCAATTTTTGCCAGTCCTGATGTGTGCGTTCAGTTTGGTGAGTTTTGAAGCGTGTTAAGGGGGTCAAATTACAGCTCAAAGAGGCAAAAGTTACTGTTTTTAGTACTTTTTTGTCTTGAAGGGGGAATTGCCAACTTCCTGTTGATTTCTGCCCGAGGATATACAATTATGAAAGGTAGGTCTAAGTCAGACCTACATAGAGGTTTTTGTTCCATGTCTTTTCGACCTTCCTAGTGGGAGTTACAGGCAGTCTAGTTTTTTTTTTTTCCTAGGGGGTGCTAGAGCGCAATTTTGAGTTTTGTGGTTCGGTTTTTTTTTTTTTAAAAAGGCAATTTTCGCAGGTCCTGATGTGTGAGTCAAATATGGTGAGTTTTGAAGCATGTTAAGTGGGTCAAATTACATTTTAATGTGGCGGCGGAAGAATAAAGAATAAAACCTTACAAATTCAATAGGTCCTTATGTCCCATTGCATAAGGACTCCCAAAGGGAGTCCTTATGCAATGGGCCATGCGGGCCCTAATAACTGAAAACATGTTTTATATTCTAGTTTCTTCAAAATAGACACCCTTTGCTCTGATTACTGCTTTGCACACTCTTGGCATTCTCTCTATGAGCTTCAAGAGGTAGTCACCTGAAATGGTTTTCACTTCACAGGTGTGCTTGAAGCTCATGGAAAGAATGCCAAGAGTGTGACAGATTATTTATTTTTAGTCACTCGGCTTACGGGGGTTTAGCAGCTAGTTATTTGTTTCTATACGACGTGCGGAGCCGCTCCCCTAAGTTAATACTAATCACTAGTGATGGGTCCGGCAACACCGATGCATCGGCGCATGCGTCGAGCTCATAGAGCGAAACCCTGTGTCGGTGCGCGTACCGCTTTTAGAAAGTCACGTGACCGATCATGAGCTGTTTTGGTCACGTGACCGATACGCCAACTGTGTCGCACTGACGCCTCCTCTGTGCCCTGTGAGCGGGTCTTTTCTACAGCCGGAGAAATAATAACTAAGAGAAATCGTCTAAAATGTAATACGTCGGAAAAACTTTTTTTTTTTTTTTTTTATAAAAATGTGTAAAAAATTTAAATTAAAAAATTCCCAGTCAACAATCATCCACAACACGTTCTCTTAGATTTCCATGTTATGATACATGTTCACATTATTTATTGACTGTATCTAAAAAAGATAAAAAAATATTTTTATTTAAATGAAGATATGAAATAATCCTAAATGAAATACAATGACATGGTTTATATTATTGTATATACTAGGGCAGGGGTCACCAACGCGGTGCCCGCGGTCACCAGGTAGCCCGTAAGGACCAGATCAGTCGCCTGCTGGCCTGTTCTAAAAATAGCTCAAAGAGCAGCACTTACCAGTGAGCTGCCTCTATTTTTTTAAATTTTATTTATTTACTAGCAAGCTGGTCTCGCTTTGCTCGACATTTTTAATTCTAAAAGAGACAAAACTCAAATAGAAT
This sequence comes from Nerophis lumbriciformis, assembly GCF_033978685.3. NCBI lineage: Eukaryota > Metazoa > Chordata > Actinopteri > Syngnathiformes > Syngnathidae > Nerophis > Nerophis lumbriciformis. The sequence goes on from NC_084550.2 coordinate 4,666,977, forward strand.
TTGAAAATCCAAGAAAATATTTGAAAGACTTGGTCTTCACTTGGAATAAGCGGTAGAAAATGGATGGATGGATGGGTCTTCACTTGTTTAAATAAATTCATTTATTTTTTTACTTTTCTTCTTATTACTTTTAGAAATACAATTTTAGAGAAAAAATACAACCTTAAAAATGATTTTAGGATTTTTAAACAAATATACCTTTTTACCTTTTAAATTTCTTCCTCTTCTTTCCTGACAATTTATAAATCAATGTTCAAGTACAAAATTTTTTTTTTATTGTAAAGAATAATAAATATTTTAGCTTCTGGTTTTTCGACGAAGAATATTTGTGAAAAATTTCTTCAAACTTACTATGATTAAAATTCAAAAAGATTATTCTGGCAAATCTAGAAAATCTGTAGAATCAAATTTAAATCTTATTTCAAAGTATTTTGAATTTCTTTTAAAATTGTTGTTCTGGAAAATCTAGAAGAAATACTGATTTGTCTTTGTTAGAAATATAGCTTGGTCCAATTTGTTAAATATTCTAACAAAGTGCAGATTGGATTTGAACCAATTTAAAACATGTCATCAAAATTCTAAAATGTATCTTAATCAGGAAAAATTACTAATGATGTCCCATAAATTCTTTTTTTAATTTTTTCAAAAAGATTCAAATTAGCTAGTTTTTCTCTTCTTTTTGTCGGTTGAATTTTGAATTATAAAGAGTCGAAATTGAAGATAATGTTACGCCTTCGAGGCATCGCGATGCCGGAGGTCGTCTTTTCAAGATGCAGAGGGATGTCAGGAAGCGGCTTGCAGGTGAGAATAAATGATTTATTCTGATTGCAGAACAAAATGCTGCGCGGTGCACCACGGCACGGAAAACAAGAGGGTAGCAAAGATGCTAATATCAAAAATGTAAACTATGAGCGAAACTAGGAGCGTAACTTGTTGCGTAGGAGCAAACAAAACCAACAGACCGAATGAGGCCAGCGCGTAAACTAAATAGCCCTCTGATTAGTGCCCGGGCAACAGGTGCGCGTCCGGGACACTAACCAGAGGCAGGTGACAATAATCTGCCGTCATGGCAACAGAAACAAACTCAAGAGGTGCAGAAAACACAAGTGACTTGAAAACAAAAACAAAAATATGATCCGGGCAGCGGATCATAACAGATAAACTATGTTTCAAAATTTTATTTTAAATTTTTTCTTGTTTTCTCCTCTTTTAAACCGTTCAATTAAGTGTTTTTTTCATCATTTATTCTCTACAAAAAACCTTCCGTAAAAGGAAAAAAAAAATGTACGACGGAATGACAGACAGAAATACCCATTTTTTTATTTATATAAATTTATTTATTTAGCTATTCTTGTTTAAATCACACTTACGTGTAACTTACAAATGACAATATATTTATTTATTTAAGTGTGTATCAAACTGGTAGCCCTTCGCATTAATCAGTACCCAAGAAGTAGTTTTTGGTTTCAAAAAGGTTGGTGACCCCTGTACTAGGGCATCAAATCAGTGTCAGTTGAGTCGGTCCATAGGTTGCCTGTAGGGATTTTTAATGTCCAGCAGATGTCAGTATTTAGTGACACAGTATCGACACAGTATCAATACAGTTTTGCAATGTGTCGAAACGCTTCATGACGCCTCATCAACCCATCACTACTAATCACCTGCATTACACTGCATTTCTTACTATCTTACGTATTATTATCATGTAGTTGTATCACTGGAGGACGAGGCGAAGCATGTTGCACGCCGAGTAAGAGTACCGTATTTTCCGCACTATAAGGCGCACCGGATTATTAGCCGCACCTTCAATGAATTACATATTTCATAACTTTGTCCACCAATAAGCCGCCCCGGATTATAAGCCGCGCCTACGCTGCGCTAAAGGGAATGTCAAAAAAACAGTCAGATAGTTCAGTCAAACTTTAATAATATATTGAAAACCAGCGTTCTAACAACTCTGTCCCAAAATGTACGCAAATGTGCAATCACAAACATAGTAAAATTCAAAATGGTGTAGAGCAATAGCAACATAATGTTGCTCGAACGTTAATGTCACAACACACAAAATAAACATAGCGCTCACCTTCTGAAGTTATTCTTCATTCGTAAATCCTTCGAATTCTTCGTCTTCGGTGTCCGAATTGAAAAGTTGCGCAAGCGTGGGATCCAAAATGGCCGGTTCCGTCTCGTCGAAGTCATCGGAGTCAGTGTCGCTGTTGTTGTCCAGCAGTTCTGTGAATCCTGCCTTCCGGAAAGCTCGGACCACAGTTGTGACCGAAATATCTGCCCAGGCATTTACGATCCACTGGCAAATGTTGGCGTATGTCGTCCGGCGCTGTCTGCCCGTCTTAGTGAAGGTGTGTTCGCCTTCGGAGCTGTGTGAAAAAAGCCACCCGGCCTCTTCGCGTAAACTTCCCTTAACCACTCGCTCATCTTTTCTTCATCCATCCATCCCTTCGAGTTAGCTTTTATGATGACGCCGGCTGGAAAGGTCTCTTTTGGCAAGGTCTTCCTTTTGAATATCACCATGGGTGGAAGTTAGCATGGCAAGCTAGAACCACAGTGAAGGATGACTTCTCATTCCCTGTGGTGCGAATATTCACCGTACGTGCTCCCGTTGTATCCACGGTGCGGTTCACAGGATTATCAGTTGCTGTGAAATACGGTAGTAATCCGTGTGCGGATGGAGAGATTGCGTCTTTTTATGAACCGGATCCTTGTCGCTTAGTAGGAGCCATTTTGTGGTCTTTACAGATGTAAACAGGAAATGAAACGTACGGTGATATCCGCGCGTTTTTTCTTCTTCTTCCGGGGGCGGGTGGTTGCTTACAGTAGAAGAAGAAGCGCTTCCTGTTCTATGGGGGCGGGTGCTTTCCTTGGCGGTTGCTTGCGTAGAAGAAGAAGCGCTTCCTGTTCTACCGGGAAAAAAGATGGCGGCTGTTTACCGAAGTTGCGAGATCGAAACTTTATGAAAATGAATCGTAATAAAGCGCACCGGGTTATAAGGCGCACTGTCAGCTTTTGAGAACATTTGTGGTTTTTAGGTGCGCCTTATAGTGCGGAAAATACGGTAAGCCAGGAAAACAAAGCAACCGTTTTAGGTCGGATGATAACAGCTACAAGTTTCATCCCAACGTCAATAATCAGAAGAAAAGATGCTTAATTGGCTGCGACTGGCACATGAAAGCAAGGTTTGGAGAATTAGTACACAAAGAAGACAAAAGATCTGAGTCGTTTGAAGGCTGGAGCAGCTTCCTCATTCGGGAACATAAAAGGGAAAATTCATGTGGAAAAAAAACATAATGGCAACAAAAACAATGGAGTCCCAGAAGGAAGGGAAGACAAAACGGCGAGTGCTGGTAACGGATACGACAGCGCTGAGGAAACGGCGCTCGCACGCGGTCCAACACTTGAAAGTGAGCACACAGGCCAGGTTACTTCCATTAATGTCGCCGTCACTAACGACTGCAGCTGGACCCTCACTGAGCATCAAGCACGCAGTCGCTTCCTCTTTGGCTCCCCTGAGGGCTTTTATTTTGAAAACGTCAGGTTCAAAGTACAGGAGAAGGCACCCGAAATGAAGGCCATGAACATAATCAAGACTCGGGCAAGGCCGGGACTAGGTGGAAATTTGCAAAATGGGGTCCCAGGGACCCTATCAAGTCATAAAAATGGTGTCCCACAGTAAATTTTTGTTTTGAAAACAAATGATAAACGTATGCATTGTCCTGTTATATCGCACATTCTATATTGTGTTTTGGACTTCATTCATTAAAAGAAATAATAAAAAAAGAAGACAAATGTGTATACATATGTAAATATATTCAGTTATAAACATTCATTCACTTTCTTCTTTCCTTCATGGATCTAAACTTTACTGCTGCTGCTAGTTTTTTCTATGTTTTTATTGAATACGTTGTAGGCATACTTGCCAACCTTGAGACCTCCGATTTCGGGAGGTGGGGGTTGGGGCGTGGGGGGCGTGGTTAAGATATATATATATAAGAAATACTTGACTTTCAGTGAATTCGAGCTATATATATACAGGTAAAAGCCAGTAAATTAGAATATTTTGAAAAACTTGATTTATTTCAGTAATTGCATTCAAAAGGTGTAACTTGTACATTATATTTATTCATTGCACACAGACTGATGCATTCAAATGTTTATTTCATTTAATTTTGATGATTTGAAGTGGCAACAAATGAAAATCCAAAATTCCGTGTGTCACAAAATTAGAATATTACTTAAGGCTAATACAAAAAAGGGATTTTTAGAAATGTTGGCCAACTGAAAAGTATGAAAATGAAAAATATGAGCATGTACAATACTCAATACTTGGTTGGAGCTCCTTTTGCCTCAATTACTGCGTTAATGCGGCGTGGCATGGAGTCGATGAGTTTCTGGCACTGCTCAGGTGTTATGAGAGCCCAGGTTGCTCTGATAGTGGCCTTCAACTCTTCTGCGTTTTTGGGTCTGGCATTCTGCATCTTCCTTTTCACAATACCCCACAGATTTTCTATGGGGCTAAGGTCAGGGGAGTTGGCGGGCCAATTTAGAACAGAAATACCATGGTCCGTAAACCAGGCACGGGTAGATTTTGCGCTGTGTGCAGGCGCCAAGTCCTGTTGGAACTTGAAATCTCCATCTCCATAGAGCAGGTCAGCAGCAGGAAGCATGAAGTGCTCTAAAACTTGCTGGTAGACGGCTGCGTTGACCCTGGATCTCAGGAAACAGAGTGGACCGACACCAGCAGATGACATGGCACCCCAAACCATCACCCAACCATGCAAATTGTGCATTTCCTTAGGAAATCGAGGTCCCAGAGTCTGGAGGAAGACAGGAGAGGCACAGGATCCACGTTGCCTGAAGTCTAGTGTAAAGTTTCCACCATCAGTGATGGTTTGGGGTGCCATGTCATCTGCTGGTGTCGGTCCACTCTGTTTCCTGAGATCCAGGGTCAACGCAGCCGTCTACCAGCAAGTTTTAGAGCACTTCATGCTTCTTGCTGCTGACCTGCTCTATGGAGATGGAGATTTCAAGTTCCAACAGGACTTGGCGCCTGCACACAGCGCAAAATCTACCCGTGCCTGGTTTACGGACCATGGTATTTCTGTTCTAAATTGGCCCGCCAACTCCCCTGACCTTAGCCCCATAGAAAATCTGTGGGGTATTGTGAAAAGGAAGATGCAGAATGCCAGACCCAAATACGCAGAAGAGTTGAAGGCCACTATCAGAGCAACCTGGGCTCTCATAACACCTGAGCAGTGCCAGAAACTCATCGACTCCATGCCACGCCGCATTAACGCAGTAATTGAGGCAAAAGGAGCTCCAACCAAGTATTGAGTATTGTACATGCTCATATTTTTCATTTTCATACTTTTCAGTTGGCCAACATTTCTGAAAATCCCTTTTTTGTATTAGCCTTAAGTAATATTCTAATTTTGTGACACACGGAATTTTGGATTTCCATTTGTTGCCACTTCAAATCATCAAAATTAAATGAAATAAACATTTGAATGCATCAGTCTGTGTGCAATGAATAAATATAATGTACAAGTTACACCTTTTGAATGCAATTACTGAAATAAATCAAGTTTTTCAAAATATTCTAATTTACTGGCTTTTACCTGTATATATATAAGAAATACTTATATATATATCAAGAGGGACAGAGACAGCGCACAGTGCATGTGGATCACATGTTACCATGGCGAGAAAACATGGAGAGACTGACAGTTATCTAGTCTCCACCAGTTGCAGAAAATGTGCCATCAGTACAACTGGACAGTGCTGTTTCAGTTCCATCACCAGGACCATCAGTGAGTCAGACACAAACTAGTCTCATCATTGAACCACATTCAAGGGCTGCTGAGTTGCCATCATCAGAACCCAGATCACCCACAACAAAAAACCCCACCAGTGATCCGCAGGTACCCAGAAAGGTTTCGAGTACCACCAAATAAACTGAATCTCTGAAGACAGTATAAAAATCTGTGTTAAAGATGTACAAATACTGTTTGTATAATAAGCATGTTATTGTTTACAAATGAGGGTTAAGAGTTCAGTCCTAAAAAAAAAAAAAGAATGTGGCTTAAGTACAGTTTTTTAATTGAGCTGCTGCATTTTTTTGGTTGGGTTGTTTATTTCTTTTGAGTAACTTCCACATTTCTAAAAGGGGCGGAATGTAATAGAGTGATCTATGTTTGTCTGTTGCCATCTCCTGGTGAATGTTGGCTATAGCGTACTGGGGTTACTTTTTGGTTGGCCGACGATTTACGTGGTGTTGCGCACCTGACGTCAAGTGTGTGAGTCTGTTCTGAAGTCTACAGTAAAGAGACGTACTTCATCCCCTCGCCTGGTTATTGCCTCCAACTCAATATATTACAACAACATTGCTCCATGCAGTAGTGATGGGTTGATGAGGCGTCATGAAGCGTTTCGACACATTGCAAAACTGTATTGATACTGTGTCGATACTGTGTCACTAAATACTGACATCTGCTGGACATTAAAAATCCCTACAGGCAACCTATGGACCGACTCAACTGACACTGATTTGATGCCCTAGTACAGGGGTCACCAACCTTTTTGAAACCAAAAACTACTTCTTGGGTACTGATTAATGCGAAGGGCTACCAGTTTGATACACACTTAAATAAATAAATATATTGTCATTTGTAAGTTACACGTAAGTGTGATTTAAACAAGAATAGCTAAATAAATAAATGTATATATATAAAAAAAATGGGTATTTCTGTCTGTCATTCCGTCGTACATTTTTTTTTTCCTTTTACGGAAGGTTTTTTGTAGAGAATAAAAAATGAAAAAAACACTTAATTGAACGGTTTAAAAGAGGAGAAAACATGAAAAAAAAAAAAATTTGAAACATAGTTTATCTTCAATTTCGACTTTTTAAAATTCAAAATTCAACCGACAAAAAGGAGAAAAACTAGCTAATTTGAATCTTTTTGAAAAAATGTAAAAAAAGAATTTATGGAACATCATTGGTAATTTTTCCTGATTAAGATACATTTTAGAATTTTGATGACATGTTTTAAATTGGTTAAAATCCAATCTGCACTTTGTTAGAATATTTAACAAATTGGACCAAGCTATATTTCTAACAAAGACAAATCAGTATTTCTTCTAGATTTTCCAGAACAAAAATGTTAAAAGAAATTCAAAATACTTTGAAATAAGATTTAAATTTGATTCTACAGATTTTCTAGATTTGCCAGAATATTTTTTTTGAATTTTAATCATAGTAAGTTTGAAGAAATATTTCACAAATATTCTTCGTCGAAAAACCAGAAGCTAAAATATTTATTGTTCTTTACAATAAAAAAAAATTAAAATTACTTGAACATTTACTTAAATTGTCAGGAAAGAAGAGGAAGAAATTTAAAAGGTAAAAAGGTATATTTGTTTAAAAATCCTAAAATCATTTTTAAGGTTATATTTTTTCTCTAAAATTGTATTTCTAAAAGTAATAAGAAGCAAAGTAAAAAAAATAAATGAATTTATTTAAACAAGTGAAGACCCATCCATCCATCCATTTTCTACCGCTTATTCCAAGTGAAGACCAAGTCTTTAAAATATTTTCTTGGATTTTCAAATTCTATTTGAGTTTTGTTTCTTTTAGAATTAAAAATGCCGAGCAAAGCGAGACCAGCTTGCTAGTAAATAAATAAAATTTAAAAAATAGAGGCAGCTCACTGGTAAGTGCTGCTCTTTGAGCTATTTTTAGAACAGGCCAGCGGGCGACTGATCTGGTCCTTACGGGCTACCTGGTGACCGCGGGCACCGCGTTGGTGACCCCTGCCCTAGTATATACAATAATATAAACCAAGTCATTGTATTTCATTTAGGATTATTTCATATCTTCATTTAAATAAAAAATATATTTTTATCTTTTTTAGATACAGTCAATAAATAATGTGAACATGTATCATAACATGGAAATCTAAGAGAACGTGTTGTGGATGATTGTGGACTTGGAATTTTTTTTAATTTACCGTATTTTCCGCACCATAAGGCGCCCTGGGTTATAAGCCGCGCCTTCAATGAACGGCATATTTCAAAACTTTGTCCACCTATAAGCCGCCCCGTGTTGTAAGCCGCATCTAACTGCGCTAAAGGAATGTCAAAAAAACAGTCAGATAGGTCAGTCAAACTTTAATAATATATTAAAACCAGCGTGATGTGGGCGCGCATGGAGTCGTATATCAACATGGACGGAGCTGCGTGAAAAAAGCCACCCGGCCTCTTCGCGTAAACTTCCCTTAACCACTCGCTCATCTTTTCTTCATCCATCCATCCCTTCGAGTTAGCTTTTATGATGACGCCGGCTGGAAAGGTCTCTTTTGGCAAGGTCTTCCTTTTGAATATCACCATGGGTGGAAGTTTCTGGCCATTAGCATGGCAAGCTAGAACCACAGTGAAGGATGACTTCTCATTCCCTGTGGTGCGAATATTCACCGTACGTGCTCCCGTTGTATCCACAGTGCGGTTCACAGGAATATCAGTTGCTGTGAAATAGTAATCCGTGTGCGGATGGAGAGATTGCGTCTTTTCATGAACCGGATCCCTGTCGCTTAGTAGGAGCCATTTTGTGGTCTTTACAGATGTAAACACACAAAGGAAATGAAACGTACGGTAATATCCGCGCCCTTTTTCTTCTTCTACGCGGGCGGGTGGTTGCTTACAGTAGAAGAAGAAGCGCTTCCTGTTCTATGGGGGCGGGTGCTTACCTTGGCGGTTGCTTGTGTAGAAGAAGAAGCGCTTCCTGTTCTACCGGGAAAAAAGATGGCGGCTGTTTACCGAAGTTGCGAGACCGAAACTTCATGAAAATGAATCTTAATATTAATCCATATATAAAGCGCACCGGGTTATAAGGCGCACTGTCAGCTTTTGAGAAAATTTGTGGTTTTTAGGTGCGCCTTATAGTGCGGAAAATACGGTAATTTTTTTACACATTTTTATTAAAAAAAAAAAAAAAAAGTTTTTCCGACGTATTACATTTTAGACGATTTCTCTTCTTAGTTATTATTTCTCCGGCTGTAGAAAAGAGCCGCTCACAGGGCACAGAGGAGGCGTCAGTGCGACACAGTTGGCGTATCGGTCACGTGACCAAAACAGCTCATGATCGGTCACGTGACTTTCTAAAAGCGGTACGCGCACCGGCACAGGGTTTTGCTCTATGAGCTCGACGCATGCGCCGATGCATCGGTGTTGCCGGACCCATCACTACCATGCAGACCCTCCAGGTCCGCATGGAACTGTAAGGGGGGCGTGGGCTCCAGGTACGCCTGAATTTCGGGAGATTTTCGGGAGGAAATACGTCCCGGGAGGTTTTCGGGAGTCTCCCGGAAAATCCGGGAGGGTTGGCAAGTAGGACATGTGGTGAAATAACTGAAAACACGTTTTATATTCTAGTCTCTTCAAAATAGCCACCCTTTTGCTCTGATTACTGCTTTGCACACTCTTGGCATTCTCTCCGTGAGCTTCAAGAGGTAGTCACCTGGAACGGTTTTCACTTCACAGCATCTCGAATATTAACACTTCTTTTTACACTTGTATGAGAGTTCAAATGCTACCTCAGCTAGTGGCTTTACATTTAATCAAGCTTGTCATGACTTGGACTTTGGCGTGGTTTGTTCTCCCGTGGTGCAAATGAACATTTGGACCAGTCATGGCGTGAAGGTAAATACATGATTTATTTATCAAAAAAAAAAATAAACAAAAAGCGCGCACAATGGCGGAGGTAAAAAAAACTAGACTATAAACACAAAACTTGCACATTGGCAGAAACTATGAACAATTAAACAAAACACTAACTGTGGCATGAATCGAAACAAAACTTACTTGGCATGGACATGAAGTGCGCAGAGGTGGACAGAGTGTGACAGGGGGCATACATGCGGGGTTGTCGTCAGGACGAACAACAGAAAATGAATGAACTTAAATACTATGGACATGATTAGTGAAAGCAGGTGCGTGACTCAAAACGTGAAACAGGTGCGTGACGTGACAGGTGAAAACTAATGGTTGCTATGGTGACAAACAAGAGTGCACAATGAGTCCAAACGTGGAACGGGTGAAACTAATGGGGTAATCATGCAAACAAGACAAGGGAGTGAAAAGCCAGAAACTAAACAAAACATGACTTAAAACAAAACATTGATTACACAGACATGACAAAGCTGTTATGACCCTGGAATGGATCATTTACAACCCCAACTTTCCCAATGTGGAAAACTGTTTTGTTGTCGTAATTTCTCACGGCTGTTATGTCACTGAGCTCTAAATGAAGAATGATCAAATGAAATTCATCCCAAAGCAGCTCAGGTGCTTAATAACCTGCGACACCAGTTGATTTATTTTAGCTCCGCGAGACGCGTCTCCTCCTCCTTCCACTTTCAGACAGATCCCCCACGCCCTCTATCCTTTTTGATGTGCCTCATGACACACACACACACACACACACACACACACACACACACACACACACACACACACTTG